>NW_026968777.1:0-70490 GCF_028390025.1 Pseudophryne corroboree
AATGTGAATCATAAAGAAGTAGCAGTATCTGTGTTAATGGATGGTTTAAAGGAAGTATTGAGGACGAGGGTACAGACCACCCAACCATGTTGGCGAGGTTTGTCGGTGGCTACTTTGAGAGAGGCCGCTATTGATCATGATCGGAACATCACCAGACACAGGGAGTCGCAGAGTGATAAGCTGATGGCCGTAAGTATACAGGCCCTTACCACAAGGCCAACTCAGCATAAGTCTCAGACCCCTGGGGGTAAGTCAAATGTGGTAGTTTGTTATAATTGTCACAAAGAGGGACATTTTGCACGAGACCGTAGAGTGAAAAATATACAAAAATCATACCAAACCCCTAGACAACGACATGACATACGAAATTGGGATCAAGGACCGCAGAGACGGAGTTATGAGCCACACACAGGGGAAACAAAAAGGTATCCCACAAGAAGAGACTGGAAAGTCTCTGATAGTTCCCATTTACCCCCTTCACAGGTAATAGCTGCCAGCGCAATGCAGGGAGGTCACCACATACAATAGGGGTGGGGCCACACCTGTAGTCTGCAGCCAGTGAAATTAATTGCGAGCCTTGGAAGTGAACCCGAGGTCACAATTGATGTAGCTGGTAAATCTCTAAATTTCCTTGTAGATACGGGGGCGGCCAAGTCAGTGATAAATTCGACCGTGGGCATGAGAACCACTGGTAAAACAATTCCAGCCATGGGAGTAACAGGAGTAGTACAGCACTATCCTTTAAGCAAACCTGCAGAGATTACGATAGGGCCTTTGCATACCAAGCATTCTTTTCTGCTGGCTGCATCGGCTCCGACTAATCTCCTAGGGAGAGATTTACTGTGCAAAATGGGATGTGTCATATATTGTACTCCTGAAGGTGTGTTCTTGGACATACCCGAAAACCACGCTCAGGAAGTGCAGGATATGCTAGACTCCCCAACAAGATTAATGTCACACACTGTTATTGTAAATAGGTGTCCGTCCAAGGTAGAGGAAATGATTTCCCAGATACCGGAATCACTTTGGACCAAGGATGGACAAGACACTGGATTAATGGCAAACGTAGCCCCAGTAGTTGTACAAGTAAAAGATGGTAGGATAGCTCCAAAAATCCCACAATACCCTCTGAAGCCAGAGGTGGAGTTAGGAGTTTACCCTGTAATAGAGCGCTTGCTACAACAGGGCATTCTGGTAAGGACGTCCAGCACTGCCAATTTTCCCTGTTAAAAAGAGTGGGGGGAGGGGTTACAGATTAGTGCAGGATCTAAGAGGGATCAACAAAATAGTTGAGAGTCAATTCCCCGTAGTGCCAAATCCAGCTGTCATCCTTATGCAAATCCCTCCCACTGCCAAATGTTTCACTGTGATTGACCTCTGCTCCGCCTTCTTCTCGGTACCTCTGCACCCTGACAGTCAATACTTATTCGCATTTACATACAGAGGAGTTCAGTACACCTGGACTCGCTTACCACAAGGTTTCATTGACAGTCCAAGTATTTTCTCGCAGACCTTGCATGATTGTTTACAGTCTTTTCAACCTGAGAGTGGATCAATATTAATACAGTACGTGGATGACTTACTGCTGTGTTCAGATTCGCTTGAATCGTCCCTGAGAGATACGAAACAACTCCTGTTTCATCTTTCAGACACCGGACACAAGGTTTCCAAAGATAAGTTACAATTATGCCAGACCAGGGTGAAGTATTTGGGACACTGTCTGACACAAGGACTGAGACACCTCACCGCTGATAGAATTCAAGCAATTCGTGACATGACCCTGCCACAAACCCAGCAACAGATTAGAACGTTTTTAGGAATGTGTGGGTATTGCCGTAACTGGATCCCAGGGTTTTCTATACTGGCCCTGCCTTTGCAGGAGATGGTCTCATTAAACAAACCTGATCGGATTTCGCACACAGACGAGTCTGAGATGGCATTTGAGAGACTTAAACAGTGCCTAACGCAGGCACCAGCATTAGGTATGCCAGATTATGGAAAACCCTTTAAGCTGTACGGAACAGAGAGTGCTGGGTGCGCGGCAGGTGTCTTAACCCAGAAGCATGGTGATGCCAGCAGGCCGGTAGCCTACTATAGCGCTCAGCTAGACATGGTAGCGCGATCCCTCCCCACATGCTTGCGAAGTGTTGCAGCGATAGCATTGCTAGTAAGTAAAAGCGAAGATGTAGTGCTAGGACACAACCTCACAATTCATACACCACATGCAGTTTCAGCTTTACTGAATTCTGCCCAAACCAGACACGTCTCATCAGCGCGGTTTACAAGATGGGAATTGGCGTTGATGGCCCCCGTAAACATCACCATAAGGAGATGCAGCGCATTAAATCCTGCAACATATCTTCCAGGTGTGCCTGGACAGGCACAAAGGGTGAAGGATGAGAGTGATGGTGAAGGAGGATTTAGTAAGGAAAATGACACACATGATTGTATGGAATATTTGACCCAAAATTTCACGGCAAGGCCTGACATCAGTGACAACCCACTGGAAGATGTAGATTTTACTTTCTACACTGACGGCAGTTGTCACAGACAGACGGACTCGGGAGACTTGTGTACTGGATACGCAGTCGTAGATGACCAAGGTACCATAGAAGCGGAACCCCTAGGCCCACCACACTCAGCACAAGTTGCTGAACTGGTTGCCCTAACCAGAGCATGCGAATTGGCTAAAGGCAAGTCAGCCAATATCTACACGGATTCTAGGTACGCCTTCAGAGTAGTCCATGATTTCGGGGCCCTATGGCGCCTCAGAAATTTCATGACAGCAGCTGGCACACCCGTAGCGCATGCAGCCCACATCAAAAGACTTCTAACAGCGATACAAGAACCCGACAGAGTGGCTGTTATCAAGTGTAAAGCTCACACGTATAGCCAAGACCCGATATCACTTGGTAACAGCCGAGCAGACGAAGCTGCTAAATCAGCAGCCAGTACCCCCATACAGACAGTCAGCACACAACTGATGGTATTTAATACTGTAAACACACAGAAATTATATGAAATGCAAAATTTGTGTTCACCACAAGAAAAGGCAGTTTGGAGGTCAAAAGGATATGGCCAGGAGTCCTCAGGACTCTGGACAGATGGACAGGGTAAGCCAGTGGCACCCAGAGCATACCTTCCAAGTCTAGCGGAAGCGGCACATGGGCTGACTCATCTAGGCAAAGAAGGAATGTGTAAGTTGGTAAGAGCTTATTGGTGCGCCCCAGGATTTTCTTCCCATGCGGGTAAAAGAGCGATGACATGTCTCACCTGCTTGAGGAAGAATATCGGAAAGGCAATACCAACAGAGCCATCCCATATCCCTCCTACAGATGGCCCTTTCCAGGTAATACAAATTGATTTCATACAATTGCCACCTTGTAGAAATTTAAAGTATGTATTGGTTTGTATTGACGTGTTCTCAAATTGGGTTGAAGCATTTCCGGCGGCCACAAATACCGCTGTGTTTACTGCAAAGAAAATTGTGCAGGAATTTGTGTGTAGGTACGGTATCCCTAAAATCATTGAAAGTGATAGGGGTAACCATTTTACAGGTGAAGTTTTTCAAGTAATGTGTAAGTTGATGGGAATTAATAGTAAGCTGCACACTCCGTACTGCCCCCAGGCGAGTGCGAAAGTGGAAAGAGTAAACAGCACTATTAAAAACAAATTAAGCAAGGTAATGGCTGAAACAGGATTGTTGTGGCCCGAAGCTTTGCCAATCGTATTATACAGCATCAGTACCACTCCCAGGTCCCCTCTTAATCTGTCTCCTTTTGAAATTCTGTTTGGTCGACAACCCCATGTTATGATTAACCCCCAGGATGATTTGAAATGTAACAATGAAGTAACTGTAAAGTATTTGGTTAAGATGAGTAAGCAATTGAGGAATCAGAATGATAATCTAAAGTTGGTGATTCCTGATTTGCCAGACAGTAATTGTCATGACATTGAACCTGGGGATTATGTAATGATACGGAATTTTCTACGCTCAGGTTGCCTTATTGACAGATGGGAAGGACCATATCAAGTCTTATTGACCAGCACGACAGCATTGAAGGTTGCCGAGAGAGAGACTTGGGTCCATTCGTCTCATTGTAAAAAGGTTGCTGACCCAGAGAGGTCCCGTGATAAAGAACAGACGGTAGAGGTTGTATCACGTAGGTAGAGTTTTGTTAGCGCTGTGTATATCTCTAATTTATTGTATCACTAGAGAGTCTTTTCCGGGAAGGTTGAGACGACACCTGAGCGCTGAGAATAATAAGACCGGAGGCGTTTGTCGAGCCAGATTTCTTTTTCCCTTTTTTTTATTTTCTCCAGTTCCCATCTCCCTCCTATTCTCCTCCCCCCTTCTTATTTTTCTCCTTTTCCTCCTATAAGATGGACTTGTCTCAAGAGACTGTGATCCGGATTTTCCTGTTGACCATGATGTTGACCAGAGCAGTCTGTTTCGGTGAGAGTACCATGGAGGTCGAGAAAGGATCTGGAATGGGTTCTGATGACCAGGATGGAGGCGTAGTTTTCCAAGAGCAACATAATCACCGAGTAAAGGCGAGTATCAGAAAACGATCTGGTAGCATTGACAATAGAAGAAATTGTGAAGGATTGTTAGCTGAAGAGAACTGCATCTGTAGACATTGTGACAATATAGTTGAGGATGGGTGCATCAAGAAAATGTCAGTCCAGTTTTAATATCCACATGGACCGGCATCCATTGAGTGACTATCACTCCTTAGTGGGTAAAGTGTTACACCAGACAGACTGTTGGGTATGCTCTCAAGTACCTCAAGGTCATAGCAAATCAGGACTAGTACCATTCCCTTTAACTGTAGGAGAGGTACTTGAGTTAAGTGGTGGGAGGCCGGTGGACAAGAGGTTTAATATCTCTAGTCCTCCAGGTTTGAAGCTTCACCAGTATCATGTGGATAAGTCCTTAGTATGCTTTAACATTTCCAATCCCCGAAAGCCGGGAAATTGGGAAGTGTCATGGAGTAATCAAACCATGACATTTTCATATAGAGCCGATAGAATGCCCATAGACACAGAGCTTATACGCCAGATAGCCGACAGTGGAAAATATTTCCGGTATAGGTACACTCTAGGAAGTAGGACCATGCGAGTTGGAGAAGTATCACCAGGATACTGTGCACATATCGTACAACCGGATACGTGTACTAGACAGATGGGAGAGTTAGGGTTAGGAGATTTCACATGGAAAGTTTGTAACATGGTTATGTCATACTCCGTCCCATATGTTCTCCCCAATGATGCATATTTCATATGCGGGAGAAAGGCGTATAAGTGGCTTGCCCCAAACTCAGAGGGATTGTGTTACATTGGAAAAGTACTGCCTGAAGTAATGACTGTATCCCATATCAAAATGAAAGACATTCACCGCGGTGCCCAAGCTCCTTATACTCACACTCATTATGAGCACATCGTTAAACGGCACCTGATAGAGAGGACAGAGCATCCGGCCTCTGATCTGATCCATGAATCCACCGGGATTCAATTCCTACTCGCGTTAGATATCACTCGTACCGCCAGAGGAGTGTTAAATTATAGATATATATCTGCGCTAGCAAACTTGTTAGACAATATCACCGAAATGTATGATGACACGTTCAGGTACACTGGGAGAGAGTTACAAGCCTACAAAACAGAGCTGGTTCAGCATAGGATGATTCTCAATTATCTCACAGCAGTGACAGGCGGGTATTGTGTTACCCTAGCAACTCAATATGGAGTAAAGTGCTGCACGTATATTACAAACAGCACTGAGGACCCGGCCGAGGTCATAGACCAAAAGATGGTGACATTTTGCAATTGAAGTGGGAGTTTCGAAGGAAACACAATCTCACTCTCGCTGCTGTGGGTAATGAGCTGACCAGTTGGGTGTCATGGTTGAACCCACGAAATTGGTTCTCTGGTTTAGGAGAATGGGCCCAAGGTATTATAATGGATGTAGGGAAATTTCTCTTGTGTATTCTGGGAGTCGTCATATTGGTTGGTCTGATATTTAGAGGCGTTCGGACTTTAACGAAGTGTAAAGGTAATACCAGAGTGATGAGTCTGAGGAGCGAGGACACTGTAATAACAACAACTAATTTGATTTATGACCCAACGATAGAGACAATGTTGTGATGAAAATGTGATTCCACGGTCCGTTTCTTTCACCCATTTCTCCTTTGTTTTCCTCCAAGGTACAAAGACATCCGCTTGGAAGAAGAATTTGACAACCTCTTTTATACAGACCATTGATGAACTATGTCACAGACCCCCAATATCCCTAGTGACTTTAACTTTTTACGAAAGCCCAATACTTTAGAGACTGTAATTTTATGGACACTGGAACAGCTTTTGTTCGCCATTTACAACAAAAGCACCGAGAGACATCAGACAACATGTACATCAGACAAGACCTCAATCGGCGACTGTTTATTTAAACTCACATAGTTTACGACTGCATTTATAATGATTGTTTCTTATCTTCATCTCTACAACCTCCAGGTAGTATCTCACATAGTCTACAGGTGATTCTCACACATTAGCATTCACATGTTCCCCCCCTTCATGTATCATCAACTAAATGTGCTCCCCCATTTGTTGCAACCAAAAGCCGAAAAGAGCTCGGTAGAGTTTGACAGCCCATCCACAGACCCTTAATACGGGATAAGAAGGATTCAAATGTATACTTCGCAATACCTCGAAGCTTGATTTAGAACACGTACGGCACGATGATACATGACCCCTCAAACATGGATCTCATACACACATGCTTTTACTGTCTCACTAGGTCATACTTTTCCCACCTTCTCCTCTCCTCCCTTTACCCAATCATAAAAAGGTATTTACATGATGACATATATTTTTCTGTTTGAACTGTTTAGGAAGTGGCAGTAATTGGTGACTGCCAAAGGGTGGACTGTCAAAGTCAAAAAATATAGCGACCTATGATGCCTTGTACTAACCCCATGCGCTTGCCCGCTGCACGTGCACATTCTCTCCCGTGCGTGCGCATATTTGCAGTTGCGTGACGGTGCCTCCACGGTCGTGCGCTCAGGTGCGTGGTATGCGCATTTACGGTAGAGTTTGTGTACGTCTGGCGGGCGACTCGATCGTTACATAGTTAATCTAAATAGTGTATTTTATAGGTTATGGTCCCCTTAATAATATCAGTAAGTTTGTTTAGTGTAACTGGTTCATGGACAGAGAGATCCCTCTTTACATGATACGAAGGGTCAGACAGGTTTTGAGCAGTGGTGTTTAGTATGCAACGGAAGAGTATATTATTAGTAACATTCCGGTATTGGTTTGAAAGAGATTAATCGCTCCTGCGTATAGTTATGTTTATAAGAAGTTTATGGACATTTACTGTATTTGCAGTTCATTATCCAAGCGGCGGGAAACCTGAGATTCCCTCCCACCTGAGCAGTTTGAAATAGTCACAGCCCACCTGTTCGAATCAACCTATGACCTTTTGTTATAATGTGAAGACAGATTCCTGTGTCCAATGAACAATGAGATTGTAGGGCCCTTTGTAGTGTACTGTACTTTGTGTATATAAGAAAAGCCAGCCTGGGCCAGCTCAGTCTTCTCTCCAAAAGGTTTTCATCATTGACTAACTAGAGAGCTGGTTCCAGGACTGCGCTAGCGATCATTCCCCACGTGTGTAAGTTCTCTGTGACCAACTTATTCTCTGTTTGTATTTGCCATACTCTCTCTCTCTCTCTCTCACTGTTATTGTTTAGGATTAAGACGCTGTTGTATATTGTATATTTTCAGTTATTCTGTTTAGGTGTTTTATGTTAGTGCTGTAGTGTATAAGCTGTTAACTGTTTTCCCCTTTTAACATAGCTAAATCTCGTTAGTAAAGGTGTTGGAACCTCAGCAAGGTGTCTGTGTTTCACTAGCTAGTATAGAGGGTTTCTGAGCGTCTCAATCGCTCAAGCAGCTTTTATATAATAGAGGTTAATCAGCGTTACATTGTGTTAACATTACAAGACCAAGGTTTACAGTATAGGCTTAGCCTTTCATTGTGTTGCATACAAGGTTTACTGTGTGTCATCCTGTGAGCGTCTGCGCCGCTCGTGTTCCTCTCGTGGACACAGCGTCCGCTACGCTAGTAGCGTAGCATTACGGTGCTCGGGCCGCCTATAGCGCGCTCGATACCCAGCGTAAGCCGTGAGCGAACGTGCCGCTCGTGCGTCTCGACCACGGCCTAGCGTCTGCTACGCTAAGTGCGTACCATTACGGTACCCCGTACGCCCATTGTGTACTGAGTCTCTTACCAATATATAGTGAATGTTATAAGATAAATAATTAGCTTTATCAATTCTCATGTCGCTCACCAGTGATGTCATCCACTCTGCCTGTCACCACTGTCACTTCACTGAAGGAACTGACAGATAAGCGTGTGGAGGGATGCCTGAAATCTATTTACTCCCTTACAGATGCTGTACATAGACCCACTATTGCGGCTTCTTGGGCTGCAAAAGGAATTAAAGCATGGGTTCAGGTATTAGAGGAAGAGCTGCCTGTCTTACATTACCACCGCCGCCTATTACAATCAGGAGGTGTCCTCTGAGGCGGGTGTGTTGGCAGCCAAGGTGTTGACTACGTCTGTCCTGGCTCACTGTATTCTGTGGTTGAGGTCATGGAAGGTGGACCTAGACTCCAAAAAGACCTTGGAGGTACTCCTCATTAAGGGGGACATTTTGTTTGGGGAAGACCAAAATAAAATTGTGTCTGAATTGGCGGCTGCTAAGTCTACCTTTCTCGCAAATACTAATACTTCTGCACAGAAGGCTAAAGGTTGTTACGTTCCTGATGCTCAGAACTGGAGAGATGTTTGTGTAGAGAGTCCAGAGCACCAGGATGTGACGCTGAAATAAGGGATGGTACGGGAATAGCCCCTAGCACCCTACCTCCGTTGTTTTACCCGTGTGGTCAGTTCACGCCTGAGTGACTATGGTTTCTTGGGCCCACGGCAGCCGCGTTTGAAGGGCGGATTAGGTCTGCCCAACTCCGATGCCCCCAGGTCTTAGAGTGAGACAAGGCGTGAACCGAGACAGGATAATAACAAGGGGACCTCTAACTAAAGCAAACAGAAGCTAGGGGCTACTAACTACCCTAAAACTAAATATATGTGCGGCACGCCGCCAAAGGAAAAGAACAACAAAAGATACCACTGTCCACTCCCCCACACGGCACCGCCGAGTTCCGGGGAGGACAGTGAAAAGCGGAAACCTCCGCAAAAACCACCAATACAAAAGTAAAACAAGGACTAAGCGGCCTAGGCCGCAACATGCGGCAGAAGCCGCTACTCACGAAACCGGGAGAGAACCCCTACAAGCGAGAACCCCCAGATGACCGCAACAGGTTCACTTGGACAGGAAGGATTCCCAGGACTGGCTTCAGAACTCCAGAACTCAGGAGCACAGGAAGCAGGATCAACCAGATACAGCTGACCAGGAACAGACGTTGCAAGGCAGGAACAGCATACAGGAAGCTATCACCGGCGAGGCTGCAGTGTGCTGGCTCCCATAAAAAGACCCTGCTGGCCAATGACAGGAGGGCCAGCAAGAGCAGCCCCCAGACCCTAATTACTAGTTGCCGTGCAGCTGCCCTGCTGCACGAGCAACTAATCAATCCTATCTGGCAACGGGGAACGCGGTCCGCCAATGGCGTCCCCGTTGCTATGGACCCAGCGGCTGAGGACGCCCGGCGTCCTAGCGTTGCCAGGGACCCGGCGGCTACAATACGCATGGCGTCATGGCGTTGCTAGGCGCCAGGCGGGCAGGGAGGGAGGTGCGGCGGCCGTGAGCAGACCAAACGGCGCCGCGGACCGCGGCACCTAACAGTACCCCCCCCCCCCCTTGAGGAGGGGTTAAAGAACCCCTAAAGCCGGGTTTCTGAGGAAATTCCTGAAAGAATAATCTCTTAAGTTTAGGGGCATGTAAATCGTTATCCAGGACCCAAGACCTTTCTTCCGGGCCATAGCCTTTCCAGTGAACCAAAAAATAAAGCCGGCCCCGAGAAACTTTGGAATCTAAAACCTTCTCCACCAAGAACTCTTGTTGCACCTGAACATCCACCGGAGGTCTACCCTGGGAAGTCTTCCGAGGGAATCTCCTGGAAGAAAAATACTGCTTCAGAAGGGAACAGTGAAAAGTATTGCCAATTTTGAGTGATTTAGGCAAGCGTAGCCGAAAAGCAACTGGTTGACCTTCTTAACGATAAGGAACGGTCCAATAAATTTGGGTCCCAATCTAGCCGAGGGTTGTCGGAGCTTGATGTTGCGGGTTGACAACCACACCTTATCTCCCACCTTAAAAGTGCATGGGCGTCGGAACCTATCAGAAAAAAAAATTTCTCGGAAGGCAGCCATTCTTAAGGGCAAAGTGCACCTTTTTCCAAATCATTATATAGCGCGCTCGATACCCAGTTAAGGTCAACGAGGAGACTGGAAAATGAGGGTAAAAAGAATTGGCTCTAGGATGAAAGCCCAAGACCGAAAAGAATGGAGACTCCTTGGTGGAAGAATGACAAGAGTTATTATAGGCAAACTCGGCCAAAGGAAGAAATTCAGACCAATCATTCTGAAGTTTGGCCGAATATAGCCGTAAATACTGTTTTAACGACTGATTAACACGTTCAGTTTGTCCGTTAGACTGTGGATGGTACCCAGATGTTAATGAGAGTTTCATATTTAATGAGGCACAAAAACGTTTCCAGAAACGGGCGATGAATTGCGGTCCCCGATCAGAGACAATATCCCTGGGTAAACCATGGAGCCTGAACACATGGCGGAGAAATAAAACTGCCAACCCTTGAGCAGAGGGTAATCGGGGGAGAGCAATGAAGTGGGCCATCTTACTAAAACGGTCTACTACCACCCAAATGACTCGAAATCCAGCTGAAAGAGGAAGGTCCACCACGAAATCCATGGATATATGTGACCATGGCCTGAGAGGAACGGCTAAAGGCATGAGTTGCCCGACCGGCAACGCTCGAGATACCTTGTACTGAGCACAAACCTGACAGGAACGGACAAATTCCCTTACATCTTTAGAAAGATTAGGCCACCACACTGAGCGAGAGATTAACTCCAAGGTCTTAGTGATACCCGGATGACCAGAAACCTTATTATCATGAAACTCAGCTAGAACAGTGCCTCTCAGAAATTCAGGGACGAAGAGACGATCTGCAGGAGTGACTTTGGGAGCCTGCTGCTGAAGCTGGACTAGCTGTGTAAATAAATCCTGTGTGAGGCCAGCCCGGATGACAGACGATGGGACTATGGGGGTAGTAGCTGGGTGGTTATTATGAACCGGAAGAAAACAACGTGACAGGGCATCGGCTTTTGTATTCTTGGAACCGGGCCTGAAGGTGATAATAAACCTGAAACGAGTAAAAAACAGCGCCCAACGTGCCTGTCGAGCATTAAGCCATTTAGCTGACTCAATATACTGCAGGTTCTTGTGGTCAGTAAACACCGTAATGGTATGCCTTGCTCCTTCCAGCCAGTGCCTCCACTCCTCGAAAGCCCATTTAACTGCCAACAATTCTCGATTACCAACATCATAGTTGGATTCTGCGGAGGAGAATTTTCTGGACATGAAGGCACATGGGTGTAATTCCTGAGACTCCGGGTCTTCCTGAGAAAGGATAGCCCCCACTCCAACCTCTGAGGCATCTACCTCGACAATAAAGGGGAGATCCGGGTTAGGGTGTCTGAGTACTGGAGCTGAGACAAAGGCCTGCTTTAAGGCCAGAAAGGCAGACTTGGCTTCAGGCGACCAATTGGAAGGATCCGCTCCTTTTTTAGTCAATGCCACAGTAGGAGCAACCAAATTTGAGAAGGTATGAATAAAACGCCTATAGTAATTTGCATACCCTAAAAAGCGCTGAATTGCTTTTAAGTTCGTGGGTTGTGCCCAATTTAGGATGGCCTGGAGTTTTTTTGGTTCCATGAAAAACCCCTTAGGAGAAATAATATACCCCAGGAAGGACACTTCTGTGATGTGGAAATCACATTTCTCCAGTTTGGCGTTGTCAAAGTCAGAAAAATATCTCTATGCACACTACCATATTTGCACCTCACACAGGTCCGTGCTGCGCATGCGTACGCTCTCCCGTACGTGCGCATACTCACAGTCGCGGGCACCCGCAGGCGCATGGTATGCGTATTTACGGTAGAGTTTATGTGGTTGTAGCGTACGACTCAATCATTACATATTTTCACTAATAATGTATTTTGTAGATCATGGTCCCTTTGATAGATTCTGAAAGTTTGGTTAATATAGAATGTTTATGAACAGAGGAATCCCTCTTTGTTTGATACGAAGGGTCAGATAGGAGTAATACAGTGGTGTTTAGTATCCATCGGAAGAATATTTAATTAGAAATATTCCGGTGTTGGTTTGAAGCAGATCAATCGCTCGTGCGAATAGTTATGGACATAAGAAGTTTATGAACATTTACTTTATTTGCACTTTATTACCCATGCGGCGGGAAACCCAGTTTCCCTCCCACCTGAGCAGTTGGAAATAGTCACAGCCCACCTGTATGAATCAACCTATGACCTTTTGTTATAATGCGAAGCCGAATTCCTGTGTCCAATGAACAATGAGATTGTAGGGACCATTGAATTGTATTGTGTGTGGGGCATAAATAGCAGGCCGACCATATCCAACTTCACTCTCTTCAACGGTTCTCATTGCTGATAATCGGGAGCTGGATATCGAGGCGCATGCGATCGTTCCCCTTGTGCGTAAGTTCGCTCCGTAATCATATTGTCTTACTGTGAGCCATTTCTCTCTCTCCCTCTCTTCTCGTTCTCTCGTATTTTTCCTTGATTAGACTTGAATAGTATTGTATTGTATTTCCTGTGTAGTCATCTGGTTAGTTGGTTTATGTTATATTGTAGTGTATGCTTTGTACTGTGATTCCTTTTGCAAGTATAATAGTCATAATACACATATTAGGTTTCGGACCCTAAGCCCAGGTATCTGTGTATTCTTTATAGTATTAAGTACTCCCTGAGCATCGGTGACGCTCAAGCAGCTTTGTAGTTAATCAGGTTACACAAGGTTGCACTTACACTTTGTCTCTACATTAAGGTTTGCTGTGTATTTCATTACTAAAGGTATAGATATAAAGGTTTAACGTTGTGAGCGTCTGCATCGCTGGTGATCTCCTCGTGGTCCCGAGCGCCGCTACGCTATAGCGAATCATTACGATAAGTCAACAGCCAATAGTCTGCCTGCCTGCGATCACTTGGCCGTGAGTGAACGTGACGCCTGAGCGTCTCGATCACGGCTAAGCGATCGATACGCAACTTGCGTACCCTTACGGTACTTCTTACGTAGATAGCGTACAGTGTTCTTAGACCTCATAAAGGGTTATATACATGATAAATATTTAGCTTTATCAATTGGCGGCTCCTCCTGTCCTTCACATATCTGCACTAGGTAGATCAGCAGACATTATCCCTCAGCAAAGGGCGGGAGGTTGTCTCGTAGTGCTGACGGGATAAGCGTCTGCTTCGCTTAGATAAAAGAGTACTGAAGGAATCCGGGAACCGGAGGTAAGAACAAAACGCTAGTGTCTTTTAAAACTGTATTTTTCTGTCTTGCGTACACACGCACGCACACATATATATCTGCATTTCTTTTTCTTTTTCATTTTCGTATATCACTCTCCTGTCTGCCAGTTTTATAGTCGATAGAAGTGCTAAAAAAAGATTTGCCGTTATTTCATAGTTTAAGAGTAAAGGTAATATAGTTAAAAGATAGACAAACACACAGTTTTGCCTGGGAGATAAGGCGAAGTCAGTGTGTTGTGTGGTAGATGACCAGGGATCATCTACATTGATAAAAATATAAATTGTGTTACGGTGGATCTTTGCTTTGCGTACACGTGTCCCTAACAAAAGACTTGTGTACGCAATCCAAAGGCAGACGCACGCAGCGTACATTACGCAACGGAGCGTCCAGTTACGCCCACGTAGCTCAAGTCACGATAAGTTGATTTTTAACGCAACGCGATAAGTAACGCAAAGCGGTAAATAGCGCAACAGGCGATAAATAACGCAAGTCTATTTTTGGAAATCCAAAATTTAAAATTAACAGATCCTGCTCCTAATTGGTAACACAGCTGGGCTAAAGAAAAAAAATTTCTGCGCAGAAATAGAAATAGAAGCAAAAGTGTACATGTGATGAGTGAGTGTTTTTGTATTACATAAGTTTATATAACTTAGAGGTTGAACCAAAAAAGAAATCGAGTACTCGTGAGGTACACGCGTGTAAGTGACGTGCACGGTGGCTAGGGAGGCATCCTTGGTTAAACATAATATTTGAGCATTAGAGTATAGCGGACCAGTAAACAGGGAAGTCCGCTATACAGTTCAGAGGCACAACACCAAGAGAAGGGTTGGTGCAAGACCCATATAGGCCGTACAAGCTCTGGCTGAAGGAATTCGCAGTCGTAAGTTTCGATTCCATTGGTCTTTCCGTACACAAGCTTAGTTGTTTGTGTACTGAACGACTGGACCGCACGTAATTGTGTACAGTAGTTAGTAATCTGACCTAGTACCATAAGAGTAAAGGGGTCACAAACGCTATTTGTACATTCTGACGTGATTTGTGTAATTTTTTATTTTTCACGAAGGGAAGTTCGCTGGTCACTCAGGAACTATCTAACAACCCCACCTTTACTGGAAAGAGTAAGTGTTCTGCGGATAACCCTCGCATGTTCCAGTAAACAGAAGGTTTTTATAGGTGCCCTGTGTCGAGTACGCCAGCACCATATCGGTGTGATCAGGTCGTATTGGTCGGCGTGGGCGAGTGAGTGGGGTACTCGGTAAACCGCCACCGTCGGCCTATTGTGAACAATCTGGTTTTCTGTAAGGGTTCGCTGAAGACCTTGATATAGATCAGAGGTAGAGCAAGCAACGCCTGCAGAGTTATGGGGGCCAGTTGTTCAGGTAGGGGGCGATCAACCTCGGTTCGGGTTGATTCAGTGGTCCGACCAATTGGGTCGGCCAGGTATATCATGTGTGAGAAATATGGAAGTCACACAGAGGTTTTATGTGATGAATGGGAGAGAATGACGGTACAAGACCGGGAGAAATTCCCAAGAATAGGTAGCTTCAGCCCAGAGGTGTTACAAAATTTAAGGAGGAGGATATGTCTCATAAAATCAACAAAGAGACAAATCAAACATTATGATTATTTGCAGTTATGGCAACAGGAAAGTGAATTACAAAGAGATTTAATTGACTTTTCTGACTCTTATCTTGAGAGGAGAGACATGGCAACAGGGAGGATTGTGGTTGCGGAGAGAAGCACAAGGTTGAACAATAAAAACGCTCTTAGCAACTGTAGTATAGATTATAAGAATAAGTGTAATAAATGTAACAATGATTATTGTAATGTTGTTGAATGTACAACTATTAACCTATGCAAGTTGCACCCCATGTCAAACTTCCCTCAGGAATACAAACAAGAAAGTGAGCCCAGAACAATGTCGGCACCTCTTCCAGAAGCCATCCTACAAGACATCCAGGTGGACACGATCAAATCGGTAAAGGCAATAATCAAACCCCCTAACGGAGGGTCAGGTGAGGTCGTGTCCACAGGTACGTACGATGTTTTATATCACGCACCAACAGATGAACCACATATTGTAAAACCAACACCAGATGATGTAGCTGAGTTCGATCCGGTCAGGGTGATTGCAGTCCCCAATGGGAAGACTGACGATCAGGGAATCATTCCCGTCAAGGACAGTGCAATGCGCTGTCTTTGGTCCCGGACCGAATTGGGATCAATTATGTCTGAATTCCCTGATCCTAGGAAAGATCTAGTAGCCTGCCAAAGATTTATTAAAGAACTAGGAAACTCCACAGAACCCACCAACAAAGATTGGCGGATAGTGCTGAGGGTATGTTTGCCCTCCAGTGTTGACCCTGCGAAATTTATTGCTGATTGTAAATTAGACACGGAGGTACCTTGGACGGAGGAACACAATCAGGAATGTATTAAGCAGATCAACCGACAGTTGGAAGTACATTTCCCAGCCATTGTCGAGTGGAACAAAATTTTCTCCATAAGACAAAACGAAAGGGAAAGTACTTCCAATTATTTCCACCGGGCATTGCAGGAAGGTGGGCTCATCTTGGGCGGCTGCCCGAGGGGTCTCGGCACTTCAGCTTTGCAGAGCAGCTACGTGGTCGGGTTCAAACACCTTTGCTAAGTTTTACAAGTTTGATACCCTGGCTGAGGAGGACCTCATGTTTGCTCAATCGGTGCTGCTGAGTCGTCCGCACTCTCCCGCCCGTGTTGGAGCTTTGGTATAGACCCCATGGTCCTCTAGGACGTAAGAGAAAATAGGATTTTAGTACCTACCGGTAAATCCTTTTCTCCTAGTCCGTAGAGGATGCTGGGCGCCCATCCCAGTGCGGACGGTTACTTGCAGTGTATTCTTACTAGTTGCATTGGTTTATTTTCAGGGAGCGCTGCTGGCGTCACAGGCTCCCTGCTTCGTGGGACTGAGGGGAGAGAAGCAGACCTACTTCTAATGAGTTCAAAGAATCTGCTTCTTAGGCCACTGGACACCATTAGCTCCAGAGGGTCTGATCGCTAGCCGTGCTAGATGCTCGTTCCCGGAGCCGCGCCGTCTACCCCCCTTGCAGAGCCAGAAGAAAGAAGCCGGGTGAGTACAGAAGTGAAGAAGACTTCAGAGACGGCAGACGCTGACTGAGGTACCGCGCGGTGGTCGCGCTGCGCGCCTGGCTCATACACAGCGGCACTGTTGGGTGCAGGGCGCTGGGGGGGGGGTGCCCTGGCAGCAGGAAACCTCAGATTGGCACTGGCAAAAGACATATGGGTGCCTGGGCACATATTATTCCCCCGCCAGTATAAATAAATTTTCACAGGAAGCGGGACTGAAGCGCGCCATTGAGGGGGCGTGGCTTAGCCCTCACAGCACTAACCAGCGCCATTTTTCTCTTCACAGAGCTGCAGACGCTGAGCCTTCCTCTCCACTGTCACAAGTAACAGGGAAAAATGGGGGACCACAGTTTATTTGGTGCTTATTATTGTATTTCTGATAAGAAAAGCGCTGACATCTCTGGGGCTGTGTATTGCACACTTCAGAACATAGTTGGCGCTGGGGTGTGTGCTGGCAAACTCCCTTTGTGTCTCCCTGACAGGCTTAGAGTGGGTCTGTTCCTTATAGCCAGTGTGTTTGGTGGTGTCGGTGCACGGGTGTCGGCATGTCTGAGGCTGAATGCTCTTCCCAGGAGGAAGTAGGAGTGGAGACAATACAGGCTGTAGGGGTGACCCCGTCGGCACCGCCGTGTCCTGATTGGATGAATATGTTGAGTGTTTTGAATGCTAATGTGGCTTTGTTAAATAAGAGGTTTGATAAAACTGAGTCACAGCACCAAGAATGGAGAAGGTCCATGGAGGATGCATTGTCACAAACCCCTTCGGGGTCACAGAAACGTTCATTTGCCCAGTTAGTGGACACAGATACCGACACGGATTCTGATTCCTGTGTCGACTATAATGATACCAGATTGTCTCCTAAGCTGGCTAAAAATATTCAGTACATGATTGTGGCGATAAAGGACGTGTTGAATATCACGGAGGACCCTGAGGTTCCTGATACGAGGGTCTGCATGTATAAGGGTAAGAAACCTGAGGTAACGTTCCCTCCCTCTCATGAACTGAATACTCTTTTTGAAAAGGCTTGGGAAAATCCTGACAAAAAGTTTTTGATTCCCAAGAGTATTCTGCTGACATATCCTTTTCCCTCGGGGGACTGGAAAGTGTGGGAATCAACCCCCTCTGTGAACAAGGCCTTATCCCGACTGTCCAAAAAGGTGGCTCTTCCGAGTCCGGACACGGCAGCCCTGAAGGATCCTGCGGATCGTCGACAGGAAAGCACATTGAAATCGATCTATGTCGCTACGGGTACGCTGCTCAGACCTACCGTAGCGTCGGCATGGGTGAGTAGCGCTATTGAAAAATGGGCAGATAATTTATCCTCTGAGATTGATACCCTGGACAGGGATAGCATTCTCGTAACTTTAAGTTACATAAGGGACGCTGCAGGGTATCTGAAAGACGCTGCAAGGGATATTGGCTTTTTGGGATCAAAGGCCAATGCCATGTCAGTCTCGACTAGGAGGGCATTGTGGATTCATCAATGGAATGCTGATGCTGATTCAAAGAAAAATATGGAGACTCTGCCGTATAAAGGTGGTGTCTTGTTTGGTGACGGCCTCGCGGACTTGGTATCTACGGCTACTGCGGGTAAGTCATCATTTCTACCTTATGTCCCTGCACAGCAGAAGAAAATGCCTTACTATCAGATGCAGTCCTTTCGGCCCAATAAGTACAAAAGAGGGCAAGGGGGCTCCTTCTCCTACTAGAGGTAGGGGAAGGGGAAAAAGATCGCCTGCGGTGGCAGGTTCCCAGGAGCAGAAGCCCTCCACGGCTGCTGGAAAACCCTCCGCATGACGCTGCGGCTCCTCTACAGGAGTCCGCTCCAGTGGGGGCACGTCTCAAGCTCTTCTGTCAGGTCTGGGTTCGCTCGGGTCTGGATCCTTGGGTTTTAGACATTGTGACCCAAGGTTACAGGCTGGAGTTTCAAGACGTGCCCCCTCACCATTTTTTCAAGTCAGCCTTGCCAGCTTCTCTCCCAGAAAGGGAAGTGGTATGCGCGGCCATACAAAAGCTGTGTTTACATCAGGTCATTGTCACAGTACCACCGTCACAACAAGGAAAAGGCTTTTATTCAAGCCTGTTCGTGGTACCGAAGCCGGATGGCTCGGTCAGACCGATTCTGAACTTAAAGTCTCTCAATTTCTATCTGAAGAGATTCAAATTCAAAATGGAATCTCTTCGGGCGGTGATCGCCAGTCTGGAGGGAGGAGATTTTATGGTATCAGTAGACATAAAGGATGCGTACTTACACGTCCCCATTTACCCTCCGCATCAGGCGTACCTGAGGTTTGCGGTTCAGGATTGTCATTACCAATTTCAGACGCTGCCATTTGGGCTTTCCACAGCTCCAAGGATCTTCACAAAAGTGATGGCGGAAATGATGGTCCTCTTGCGCAAGCGAGGAGTCACAATTATCCCGTACTTGGACGATCTCCTGATAAAGGCGAGATCAAGGGAGAAATTACTAGAGCACATCGCGCTCTCCCTGAAGATTCTACAGCAACATGGTTGGCTCCTAAATTTGCAAAAATCACAGTTGGTTCCGACAACGCGGCTGTCATTCCTGGGCATGGTTCTGTACACGGAGTTACAGAGAGTTTTTCTACCGGTGGAGAAAACTCTGGAAATCGAGAACATGGTAAAAGGGATTCTGAGACCGGCGAGAGTGTCGATTCATCAGTGCACTCGGTTGCTGGGAAAGATGGTGGCGGCTTACGAGGCCATTCCGTTTGGCAGGTTTCATGCCAGAGTGTTTCAGTGGGACCTGCTGGACAAGTGGTCCGGGTCTCGCCTACTCATACACCAGAAAATGGTCCTATCTTCCGGGACCAGAATCTCTCTCCTGTGGTGGCTGCACAGTCCTCACCTTCTAGAGGGAGGCAGGTTCGGGATCCAGGATTGGGTCCTGGTAACCACGGATGCAAGTCTCCGGGGATGGGGAGCAGTCACACAAGGGGAAAATTTCCAGGGAAAATGGTCTAGTCAGGAGGCTTGTCTGCACATAAACATTCTGGAGTTGAGGGCCATTTACAACGGCCTTCGACAAGCGGATAATCTTCTTCAAGATCTGCCCGTCTTGATTCAGTCAGACAACATAACAGCAGTGGCGTACATAAACCGTCAGGGCGGAACGAAGAGCAGAGCGGCGATGACAGAGGCCACAAAAGTTCTCCACTGGGCGGAAAGACATGTAAGCGCTCTGGCGGCGGTCTTTATTCCAGGAGTGGACAACTGGGAAGCAGACTTCCTCAGCAGACACGATCTCCATCCAGGGGAGTGGGGTCTTCATCAAGAGGTCTTCGCAGAAGTGACAAGTCACTGGGGAATTCCTCATGTAGACATGATGGCGTCTCGCCTCAACAAGAAACTTCTGAGGTATTGTCCCAGGTCAAGGTACCCTCAAGCAATAGCGGTGGACGCCCTGGTGGCACCGTGGGTCTTTCCATCGGTCTACGTGTTCCCGCCGCTTCCACTCGTACCGAAGGTGATAAGGATCGTAAGAAGAACAAGAGTTCCGGCGATACTCATTGTCCCAGACTGGCCGAAGAGACCCTGGTATCCGGATCTTCAGGAGTTGATCATAGGAGATCCGTGGCCTCTTCCTCTGCGAGAGGACCTGTTGCAGCAAGGTCCGTGCGTATCCCAGGACTTACCGCAGCTGCGTTTGACGGAATGGCGGTTGAACGCCGTATTCTAGCCCGAAAGGGGATACCCAGTGAAGTTATCCCCACTCTACTTCAGGCTATAAAAGAAGTAACGGCGAAGCATTACCACCGTATTTGGAGAAAATATATGTCTTTGTGTGAATCCAAGAAAGCCCCTACGGAGGAATTTCAGCTGGGGCGTTATCTCCATTTTCTACAAGCTGTTGTGGATGCGGGCCTTAAGCTAGGCTCCATTAAGGTACAAATTTCGGCCTTGTCAATATTCTTTCAAAAGGAATTGGCTTCCCTCCCTGAGGTTCAGACTTTCGTGAAGGGGGTGCTGCATATCCAGCCTCCTTTTGTGCCTCCGGTGGCACCGTGGGATCTCAACGTGGTGTTACGATTCCTGCAATCTCCTTGGTTTGAACCTTTACGGAAGGTTGAATTAAAATTCCTCACTTGGAAAGTGGTCATGTTGTTGGCTTTGGCGTCAGCAAGGCGAGTATCTGAGTTGGTGGCCTTGTCTCACAAGAGCCCTTATTTAATCTTCTATGAAGATAGAGCGGAGTTGAGAACTCGGCAGCAGTTTCTGCCAAAGGTGGTTTCAGCTTTTCACATGAACTAACCTATTGTGGTGCCAGTGGCTACTGGCGCCCTCGTGGACTCAAAGTCTTTGGATGTGGTCAGGGCTTTGAAAATCTATGTAGCCAGAACGGCTCAGATTAGGAAAACGGAGGCTCTGTTTGTCCTATATGCTCCCAATAAGATTGGGATGCCTGCTTCCAAGCAGACTATTGCGCGTTGGATCTGTAATACGATTCAACAGGCTCATTCTACAGCTGGATTTCCGTTACCGAAATCGGTTAAGGCCCATTCTACCAGGAAGGTGGGCTCATCTTGGGCGGCTGCCCGTGGGGTCTCGGCGTTACAGCTTTGCCGTGCGGCTACTTGGTCGGGTTCAAACACTTTTGCAAAGTTGTACAAGTTTGATACCCTGGCTTATGAGGACCTCTTGTTTGGTCAATCGGTGCTGCAGAGTCATCCGCACTCTCCCACCCGATCTGAAGCTTTGGTATAATCCCCATGGTCTATGAAGTGTCCCCAGCATCCTCTAGGATGTAGGAGAAAATAGGATTTTAATACCTACCGGTAAATCCATTTCTCTTAGTCCGTAGAGGATGCTGGGCGCCTGTCCCTGTGCGAATTCTTTCTGCAGTAGTGGTTGTAGATTTTGGTTGTGTACACAATGGTTGTGTTTGGTTATAATCAGCCTGTTGCTGGTTTTTTGTTCATGCTGTTGACTGGGTTTACTTACAAATGCCATGTTGTACGGCGTGTTTGTGGTGTGAGCTGGTATGTATCTCACCCTTAGTTTTAAAAATAATAAAAATCCTTTTCCTCGAAATGTCCGTCTCCCTGGGCACAGTTCCTATAACTGAGGTCTGGAGGAGGGATATAGAGGGAGGAGCCAGTTCACACCCAGTAAAAGTCTTAGAGAGTGCCCATGTCTCCTGCGGATCCCGTCTATACCCCATGGTCTATGAAGTGTCCCCAGCATCCTCTACGGACTAAGAGAAAAGGATTTACCAGTAGGTATTAAAATCCTATTATCTTCTGGTAGGATGTGTCCCATTGTTGTTAGTCCACAACTATCAATGAAGTTAACTGCAAGTTATGGATCAGATTGACATTAACTCCTAAGGAAAGAGCAGGAGATTGTAATGAGATGTCATCTGATGGGATGCATTTAACCGCTCTAATGATTGGCTGGTGCATTATCACATTCCACTTTTCACTGCTTTATCACTTCTCAAGGCTTAATATTTTTACCATAGTTTGTGATTGCTGCATAGAACTTATTGCACAGTACTTTCGGAAGCTGTCTAGGAATGGTACGGAACAAAACAGTAATTTTGGCAGTAGAACCACTTTAACCGCTGCTAATTGTCCCGGGTGGTCTTCAGTATGCCGGCTGTCGGGATCCCGGCGCACAGTATACCGGCGCCGGAATCCCGACAGCCGGTATACCGACACTTATTCTCCCTCGTGGGGGTCCACGACCCCCCTGGAGGGAGAATAAAATAGCGTGCGCCACCGTGCCCGCAGCGTGGCGAGCGCAGCGTGGCGAGCCCGCAAGGGGCTAATTTGCGCTCGCCACACTGTCGGTAAGCCGGCGGTCGGGCTCCCGGCGCCGGTATGCTGGTCGCCGGGAGCCCAACCGCCGGCATACCATACCACACCCAATTGTCCCATCTAAGACATTTCTTGAAACAACCAATCTTTAACCAAGCCATTAAACACCCACCAGCAATTTGAACTCCCAGATATCTCAACGAGCATGTTTGTCAGGCGTACTTAAAATTAGAGCGTAAGTTGTTTAAAATATCAATGGGGATATTAAAGGGGAGAGCCACGGTTTTGGTGGTATTTCATTTATAGAAGGAGATATCAGCAAAGCTACTTAATACTGGAGTCAATGCTGGGAAGGAATTGTCACGCTTGATGCGGAATGTGGATCCGGATTAGATGTATGTGAAACAGGAATTTCAGTTTCCTATAACATGAGACGGGCTGGTCAAATGAAGGTTCTTCTCATAGGTTACTACTGAGAGGGGAAGCACGGAGAGAGAGAGGAAAACGCATGGACTAGTGGAGGGAACGGTGAGGAAAGAGTCAGAGCTTCTAATTTTTTTCCACCAGCGATTCGACAGCAAGCGCAAAGATCAGAGGAGACAGCAGGCAACGTTGATGAGTGCCATTGGCGATCTTAAAACTCAATGATATGAGACCATTTACAAATATTCTCGCTGAAGGAGTGGAATATAAAGCTAAAATGGAATCAAGTATCCTATCACCAAACCTAATTTTTTGTAGTACAGCCTTAAGACAGCCCCATTGGAGTTTATCAAATGCCTGTTCTGCGTCTAATGAGTAATAATAAAGGCTTCTTATTCTTGCAATATTCTATAACATTAAAGATCCGACAGGTGTTTTCAGGGACCTGTTTACCCATTATGAACCCAACCTGGTCTGGGTGTATCAACAGTATGTTGCACATTATTAATGCCGTTATACACATAATGACACACATAGTGCCCCTTACACATATGCTGCACAATATTAATGAATTCATACACGACACACAATGCCCCTTACACATATGCTGAACACTATTACACAACCAACCCACCTGTACACAGCACTCACATGGCCTTTAACACTGTGACCTCTGCTTTGCTTGGATACAGATGTGTCCTCATACATCTTGCCTCAATATGCCATGCAGCATGAGATGCCTGGCATGAGTCAGCTGGCAGCTCTAGGCCAGCTCTGCTAACATAGGGCACCTTTTTTTGCTGAAAATGAATCTTATTTGCATTGCTGTGTGAGCAGGATGCACAAGCAGCTTCTGCTGATTAAAATTATATGCGGCATGTCTATATTCTGTGTGCGACTGTGTCTGTATCTGCATACAAAATGCTACATGATTTCCAGGAATACACTGTAACGTAGCATTTCGTATGCAGATACAGCCGCAGTCACACACAGAATATAGGCATGCCGCATATCATTTTAATCAACAGAAGCTGCTTGTGCCTCTAGGCATTCCAAATGCCCTAGGCATTTGCCTAGTATGCCTATGCCTAGGACCGGCTCTGGGTGACTGCTGTGATTGAGAAGGGGGGGGGTAGTGGGTGTGGGGTGACAGGCTGTGATTGAGAAGGGGGTAGCTGGTGTGGGGTGACAGGCTGTGATTGAGAAGGGGGAGCAGCGGGTGTGGAGTAGTGATGAGCACCGGAAATTTTTCGGGTTTTGTGTTTTGGTTTTGGGTTCGGTTCCGCGGCCGTGTTTTGGGTTCGAACGCGTTTTGGCAAAACCTCACCGAATTTTTTTTGTCGGATTCGGGTGTGTTTTGGATTCGGGTGTTTTTTTTCAAAAAACCCTAAAAAACAGCTTAAATCATAGAATTTGGGGGTCATTTTGATCCCAAAGTATTATTAACCTCAATAACCATAATTTCCACTCATTTTCAGTCTATTCTGAACACCTCACACCTCACAATATTATTTTTAGTCCTAAAATTTGCACCGAGGTCGCTGGATGACTAAGCTCAGCGACCCAAGTGGCCGACACAAACACCTGGCCCATCTAGGAGTGGCACTGCAGTGTCACGCAGGATGGCCCTTCAAAAAACTACTCCCCAAACAGCACATGACGCAAAGAAGAAAAAAAAGAGGCGCAATGAGGTAGCTGTGTGAGTAAGTTAAGCGACCCTAGTGGCCGACACAAACACCTGGCCCATCTAGGAGTGGCACTGCAGTGTCACGCAGGATGGCCCTTCCAAAAAACACCCCCCAAACAGCACATGACGCAAAGAAAAAAAGAGGCGCAATGAGGTAGCTGTGTGACTAAGCTAAGCGACCCTAGTGGCCGACACAAACACCTGGCCCATCTAGGAGTGGCACTGCAGTGTCACGCAGGATGGCCCTTCAAAAAACTACTCCCCAAACAGCACATGACGCAAAGAAGAAAAAAAAGATGCGCAATGAGGTAGCTGTGTGACTAAGATAAGCGACCCTAGTGGCCGACACAAACACCTGGCCCATCTAGGAGTGGCACTGTAGTGTCACGCAGGATGGCCCTTCCAAAAAACACCCCCCAAACAGCACATGACGCAAAGAAAAAAAGAGGCGCAATGAGGTAGCTGTGTGACTAAGATAAGCGACCCAAGTGGCCGACACAAACACCTGGCCCATCTAGGAGTGGCACTGCAGTGTCACGCAGGATGGCCCTTCCAAAAAACACCCCCCAAACAGCACATGACGCAAAGAAAAAAAGAGGCGCAATGAGGTAGCTGTGTGACTAAGATAAGCGACCCAAGTGGCCGACACAAACACCTGGCCCATCTAGGAGTGGCACTGCAGTGTCACGCAGGATGGCCCTTCCAAAAACTACTCCCCAAACAGCACATGACGCAAAGAAGAAAAAAAAGAGGCGCAATGAGGTAGCTGTGTGAGTAAGCTAAGCGACCCTAGTGGCCGACACAAACACCTGGCCCATCTAGGAGTGGCACTGCAGTGTCATGCAGGATGGCCCTTCCAAAAAACACCCCCCAAACAGCACATGACGCAAAGAAAAAAGAGGCGCAATGAGGTAGCTGTGTGACTAAGCTAAGCGACCCTAGTGGCCGACACAAACACCTGGCCCATCTAGGAGTGGCACTGCAGTGTCACGCAGGATGGCCCTTCAAAAAACTACTCCCCAAACAGCACATGACGCAAAGAAGAAAAAAAAGATGCGCAATGAGGTAGCTGTGTGACTAAGATAAGCGACCCTAGTGGCCGACACAAACACCTGGCCCATCTAGGAGTGGCACTAAAGTGTCACGCAGGATGGCCCTTCCAAAAAACACCCCCCAAACAGCACATGACGCAAAGAAAAAAGAGGCGCAATGAGGTAGCTGTGTGACTAAGCTAAGCGACCCTAGTGGCCGACACAAACACCTGGCCCATCTAGGAGTGGCACTGCAGTGTCACGCAGGATGGCCCTTCAAAAAACTACTCCCCAAACAGCACATGACGCAAAGAAGAAAAAAAAGATGCGCAATGAGGTAGCTGTGTGACTAAGATAAGCGACCCTAGTGGCCGACACAAACACCTGGCCCATCTAGGAGTGGCACTAAAGTGTCACGCAGGATGGCCCTTCCAAAAAACACCCCCCAAACAGCACACGACGCAAAGAAAAAAAGAGGCGCAATGAGGTAGCTGTGTGACTAAGCTAAGCGACCCTAGTGGCCGACACAAACACCTGGCCCATCTAGGAGAGGCACTGCAGTGTCACGCAGGATGGCCCTTCAAAAAACTACTCCCCAAACAGCACATGACGCAAAGAAGAAAAAAAAGATGCGCAATGAGGTAGCTGTGTGACTAAGATAAGCGACCCAAGTGGCCGACACAAACACCTGGCCCATCTAGGAGTGGCACTGCAGTGTCACGCAGGATGGCCCTTCCAAAAACTACTCCCCAAACAGCACATGACGCAAAGAAAAATGAAAGAAAAAAGAGGTGCAAGATGGAATTGTCCTTGGGCCCTCCCACCCACCCTTATGTTGTATAAACAGGACATGCACACTTTAACCAACCCATCATTTCAGTGACAGGGTCTGCCACACGACTGTGACTGAAATGACGGGTTGGTTTGGACCCCCACCAAAAAAGAAGCAATTAATCTCTCCTTGCACAAACTGGCTCTACAGAGGCAAGATGTCCACCTCATCATCATCCTCCGATATATCACCGTGTACATCCCCCTCCTCACAGATTATCAATTTGTCCCCACTGGAATCCACCATCTCAGCTCCCTGTGTACTTTGTGGAGGCAATTGCTGCTGGTGAATGTCTCCACGGAGGAATTGATTATAATTCATTTTAATGAACATCATCTTCTCCACATTTTCTGGATGTAACCTCGTACGCCGATTGCTGACAAGGTGAGCGGCGGCACTAAACACTCTTTCGGAGTACACACTTGTGGGAGGGCAACTTAGGTAGAATAAAGCCAGTTTGTGCAAGGGCCTCCAAATTGCCTCTTTTTCCTGCCAGTATAAGTACGGACTGTCTGACGTGCCTACTTGGATGCGGTCACTCATATAATCCTCCACCATTCTTTCAATGGGGAGAGAATCATATGCAGTGACAGTAGACGACATGTCCGTAATCGTTGTCAGGTCCTTCAGTCCGGACCAGATGTCAGCATCAGCAGTCGCTCCAGACTGCCCTGCATCACCGCCAGCGGGTGGGCTCGGAATTCTGAGCCTTTTCCTCGCACCCCCAGTTGCGGGAGAATGTGAAGGAGGAGATGTTGACAGGTCGCGTTCCGCTTGACTTGACAATTTTCTCACCAGCAGGTCTTTGAACCCCAGCAGACTTGTGTCTGCCGGAAAGAGAGATCCAAGGTAGGTTTTAAATCTAGGATCGAGCACGGTGGCCAAAATGTAGTGCTCTGATTTCAACAGATTGACCACCCGTGAATCCTTGTTAAGCGAATTAAGGGCTCCATCCACAAGTCCCACATGCCTAGCGGAATCGCTCTGTGTTAGCTCCTCCTTCAATGTCTCCAGCTTCTTCTGCAAAAGCCTGATGAGGGGAATGACCTGACTCAGGCTGGCAGTGTCTGAACTGACTTCACGTGTGGCAAGTTCAAAAGGTTGCAGAACCTTGCACAACGTTGAAATCATTCTCCACTGCGCTTGAGACAGGTGCATTCCACCTCCTATATCGTGCTCAGTTGTATAGGCTTGAATGGCCTTTTGCTGCTCCTCCAACCTCTGAAGCATATAGAGGGTTGAATTCCACCTCGTTACCACTTCTTGCTTCAGATGATGGCAGGGCAGGTTCAGGCGTTTTTGGTGGTGCTCCAGTCTTCTGTACGTGGTGCCTGTACGCCGAAAGTGTCCCGCAATTCTTCTGGCCACCGACAGCATCTCTTGCACGCCCCTCTCGTTTTTTAAATAATTCTGCACCACCAAATTCAAGGTATGTGCAAAACATGGGACGTGCTGGAATTTGCCCAGATTTAATGCACACACAATATTGCTGGCGTTGTCCGATGCCACAAATCCACAGGAGAGTCCAATTGGGGTAAGCCATTCCGCGATGATCTTCCTCAGTTGCCGTAAGAGGTTTTCAGCTGTGTGCGTATTCTGGAAAGCGGTGATACAAAGCGTAGCCTGCCTAGGAAAGAGTTGGCGTTTGCGAGATGCTGCTACTGGTGCCGCCGCTGCTGTTCTTGCGGCGGGAGTCCATACATCTACCCAGTGGGCTGTCACAGTCATATAGTCCTGAGCCTGCCCTGCTCCACTTGTCCACATGTCCGTGGTTAAGTGGACATTGGGTACAACTGCATTTTTTAGGACACTGGTGAGTCTTTTTCTGAGGTCTGTGTACATTTTCGGTATCGCCTGCCTAGAGAAATGGAACCTAGATGGTATTTGGTACCGGGGACACAGTACCTCCAACAAGTCTCTAGTTGGCTCTGCAGTAATGATGGATACCGGAACCACGTTTCTCACCGCCCAGGATGCCAAGGCCTCAGTTATCCGCTTTGCAGCAGGATGACTGCTGTGATATTTCATCTTCCTCGCAAAGGACTGTTGGACAGTCAATTGCTTGGTGGAAGTAGTAAAAGTGGTCTTACGACTTCCCCTCTGGGATGACCATCGACTCCCAGCAGCAACAACAGCAGCGCCAGCAGCAGTAGGCATTACACGCAAGGATGCATCGGAGGAATCCCAGGCAGGAGAGGACTCGTCAGAATTGCCAGTGACATGGCCTGCAGGACTATTGGCATTCCTGGGGAAGGAGGAAATTGACACTGAGGGAGTTGGTGGGGTGGTTTGCGTGAGCTTGGTTACAAGAGGAAGGGATTTACTGGTCAGTGGACTGCTTCCGCTGTCGCCCAAAGTTTTTGAACTTGTCACTGACTTATGATGAATGCGCTGCAGGTGACGTATAAGGAAGGATGTTCCGAGGTGGTTAACGTCCTTACCCCTACTTAATGTTGTCCGCATTTCTGTTGAAATACTTCCACACCGAAGAGCTGATTTTTTTGGTATTTTCACCAGGCATGTCAATGGCCCTATTCCTCCCACGGACAACAGGTGTCTCCCCGGGTGCCTGACTTAAACAAACCACCTCACCATCAGAATCCTCCTGGTCAATTTCCTCCCCAGCGCCAGCAACACCCATATCCTCCTCATCCTGGTGTACTTCAACACTGACATCTTCAATCTGACTATCAGGAACTGGACTGCGGGTGCTCCTTCCAGCACTTGCAGGGGGCGTGCAAATGGTGGAAGGCGCATGCTCTTCACGTCCAGTGTTGGGAAGGTCAGGCATCGCAAACGACACAATTGGACTCTCCTTGTGGATTTGTGATTTCGAAGAACGCACAGTTCTTTGCTGTGCTTTTGCCAGCTTGAGTCTTTTCATTTTTCTAGCGAGAGGCTGAGTGCTTCCATCCTCATGTGAAGCTGAACCACTAGCCATGAACATAGGCCAGGGCCTCAGCCGTTCCTTGCCACTCCGTGTGGTAAATGGCATATTGGCAAGTTTACGCTTCTCCTCCGACAATTTTATTTTAGATTTTTGAGTCCTTTTTTTACTGATATTTGGTGTTTTGGATTTTACATGCTCTATACTATGACATTGGGCATCGGCCTTGGCAGACGACGTTGATGGCATTTCATCGTCTCGGCCATGACTAGTGGCAGCAGCTTCAGCACGAGGTGGAAGTCGATCTTGATCTTTCCCTATTTTTGGAACCTCAACATTTTTGTTCTCCATATTTTAATAGGCACAACTAAAAGGCACCTTAGGTAAACAATGGAGATGGATGGATACGAGTATACTTATGGATGGACGAGCGACTGCCGACACAGAGGTAGCTACAGCCGTGGACTACCGTACTGCGTCTGCTGCTAATATAGACTGGATGATAATGATATAAAAAAATATATATATATCACTACTGCAGCCGGACAGGTATATATTATATAATGACGGACCTGCTGGACACTGTCAGCACTGCAGACTCCTAAAGTAAGCTACTAGTATCAAGAAGATAGAAAAAAAAAACACCACAGGTAGGTGGTATACAATTATGGATGGACGAGCGACTGCCGACACAGAGGTAGCTACAGCCGTGGACTACCGTACTGCGTCTGCTGCTAATATAGACTGGATGATAATGATATAAAAAATATATATATATCACTACTGCAGCCGGACAGGTATATATTATATAATGACGGACCTGCTGGACACTGTCAGCACTGCAGACTCCTAAAGTAAGCTACTAGTATCAAGAAGATAGAAAAAAAAACACACCACAGGTAGGTGGTATACAATTATGGATGGACGAGCGACTGCCGACACAGAGGTAGCTACAGCCGTGGACTACCGTACTGCGTCTGCTGCTAATATAGACTGGATGATAATGATATAAAAAATATATATATATCACTACTGCAGCCGGACAGGTATATATTATATAATGACGGACCTGCTGGACACTGTCAGCACTGCAGACTCCTAAAGTAAGCTACTAGTATCAAGAAGATAGAAAAAAAAAACACCACAGGTAGGTGGTATACAATTATGGATGGACGAGCGACTGACGACACAGAGGTAGCTACAGCCGTGGACTACCGTACTGCGTCTGCTGCTAATATAGACTGGATGATAATGATATAAAAAATATATATATATCACTACTGCAGCCGGACAGGTATATATTATATAATGACGGACCTGCTGGACACTGTCAGCACTGCAGACTCCTAAAGTAAGCTACTAGTATCAAGAAGATAGAAAAAAACAACACAACAGGTAGGTGGTATACAATTATGGATGGATGAGCGACTGCCGACACAGAGGTAACTACAGCCGTGGACTACCGTACTGCGTCTGCTGCTAATATAGACTGGATGATAATGATATAAAAAAAAAATATATATCACTACTGCAGCCGGACAGGTATATATTATATTTTGACGGACCTGCTGGACACTGTCAGCACTGCAGACTCCTAAAGTAAGCTACTAGTATCAAGAAGATAGAAAAAAAAAAAACACCACAGGTAGGTGGTATACAATTATGGATGGACGAGCGACTGCCGACACAGAGGTAGCTACAGCCGTGGACTACCGTACTGCGTCTGCTGCTAATATAGACTGGATGATAATGATATAAAAAATATATATATATCACTACTGCAGCCGGACAGGTATATATTATATAATGACGGACCTGCTGGACACTGTCAGCACTGCAGACTCCTAAAGTAAGCTACTAGTATCAAGAAGATAGAAAAAAAAAACACAACAGGTAGGTGGTATACAATTATGGATGGACGAGCGACTGCCGACACAGAGGTAGCTACAGCCGTGGACTACCGTACTGCGTCTGCTGCTAATATAGACTGGATGATAATGATATAAAAAGTATATATATATCACTACTGCAGCCGGACAGGTATATATTATATAATGACGGACCTGCTGGACACTGTCAGCACTGCAGACTCCTAAAGTAAGCTACTAGTATCAAGAAGATATAAAAAAAAAAAACACCACAGGTAGGTGGTATACAATTATGGATGGACGAGCGACTGCCGACACAGAGGTAGCTACAGCCGTGGACTACCGTACTGCGTCTGCTGCTAATATAGACTGGATGATAATGATATAAAAAATATATATATATCACTACTGCAGCCGGACAGGTATATATTATATAATGACGGACCTGCTGGACACTGTCAGCATTGCAGACTCCTAAAGTAAGCTACTAGTATCAAGAAGATAGAAAAGAAAAAAAACACCACAGGTAGGTGGTATACAATTATGGATGGACGAGCGACTGCCGACACAGAGGTAGCTACAGCCGTGGACTACCGTACTGCGTCTGCTGCTAATATAGACTGGATGATAATGATATAAAAAATATATATATATCACTACTGCAGCCGGACAGGTATATATTATATAATGACGGACCTGCTGGACACTGTCAGCACTGCAGACTCCTAAAGTAAGCTACTAGTATCAAGAAGATAGAAAAAAAACCCACCACAGGTAGGTGGTATACAATTATGGATGGACGAGCGACTGCCGACACAGAGGTAGCTACAGCCGTGGACTACCGTACTGCGTCTGCTGCTAATATAGACTGGATGATAATGATATAAAAAATATATATATATCACTACTGCAGCCGGACAGGTATATATTATATAATGACGGACCTGCTGGACACTGTCAGCACTGCAGACTCCTAAAGTAAGCTACTAGTATCAAGAAGATAGAAAAAAAAACACAACAGGTAGGTGGTATACAATTATGGATGGACGAGCGACTGCCGACACAGAGGTAGCTACAGCCGTGGACTACCGTACTGCGTCTGCTGCTAATATAGACTGGATGATAATGATATAAAAAATATATATATATCACTACTGCAGCCGGACAGGTATATATTATATAATGACGGACCTGCTGGACACTGTCAGCACTGCAGACTCCTAAAGTAAGCTACTAGTATCAAGAAGATAGAAAAAAAAAACACAACAGGTAGGTGGTATACAATTATGGATGGACGAGCGACTGCCGACACAGAGGTAGCTACAGCCGTGGACTACCGTACTGCGTCTGCTGCTAATATAGACTGGATCATAATGATATAAAAAATATATATATATCACTACTGCAGCCGGACAGGTATATATTATATAATGACGGACCTGCTGGACACTGTCAGCACTGCAGACTCCTAAAGTAAGCTACTAGTATCAAGAAGATAGAAAAAAAAAACACCACAGGTAGGTGGTATACAATTATGGATGGACGAGCGACTGCCGACACAGAGGTAGCTACAGCCGTGGACTACCGTACTGCGTCTGCTGCTAATATAGACTGGATGATAATGATATAAAAAATATATATATATCACTACTGCAGCCGGACAGGTATATATTATATAATGACGGACCTGCTGGACACTGTCAGCACTGCAGACTCCTAAAGTAAGCTACTAGTATCAAGAAGATAGAAAAAAACACACCACAGGTAGGTGGTATACAATTATGGATGGACGAGCGACTGCCGACACAGAGGTAGCTACAGCCGTGGACTACCGTACTGCGTCTGCTGCTAATATAGACTGGATGATAATGATATTAAAAATATATATATATCACTACTGCAGCCGGACAGGTATATATTATATAATGACGGACCTGCTGGACACTGTCAGCACTGCAGACTCCTAAAGTAAGCTACTAGTATCAAGAAGATAGAAAAAAAAAACACCACAGGTAGGTGGTATACAATTATGGATGGACGAGCGACTGCCGACACAGAGGTAGCTACAGCCGTGGACTACCGTACTGCGTCTGCTGCTAATATAGACTGGATGATAATGATATAAAAAATATATATATATCACTACTGCAGCCGGACAGGTATATATTATATAATGACGGACCTGCTGGACACTGTCAGCACTGCAGACTCCTAAAGTAGGCTACTAGTATCAAGAAGATAGAAAAAAAAACACAACAGGTAGGTGGTATACAATTATGGATGGACGAGCGACTGCCGACACAGAGGTAGCTACAGCCGTGGACTACCGTACTGCGTCTGCTGCTAATATAGACTGGATGATAATGATATAAAAAATATATATATATCACTACTGCAGCCGGACAGGTATATATTATATAATGACGGACCTGCTGGACACTGTCAGCACTGCAGACTCCTAAAGTAAGCTACTAGTATCAAGAAGATAGAAAAAAAAAACACCACAGGTAGGTGGTATACAATTATGGATGGACGAGCGACTGCCGACACAGAGGTAGCTACAGCCGTGGACTACCGTACTGCGTCTGCTGCTAATATAGACTGGATGATAATGATATAAAAAATATATATATATCACTACTGCAGCCGGACAGGTATATATTATATAATGACGGACCTGCTGGACACTGTCAGCACTGCAGACTCCTAAAGTAAGCTACTAGTATCAAGAAGATAGAAAAAAAAACACAACAGGTAGGTGGTATACAATTATGGATGGACGAGCGACTGCCGACACAGAGGTAGCTACAGCCGTGGACTACCGTACTGCGTCTGCTGCTAATATAGACTGGATGATAATGATATAAAAAATATATATATATCACTACTGCAGCCGGACAGGTATATATTATATAATGACGGACCTGCTGGACACTGTCAGCACTGCAGACTCCTAAAGTAAGCTACTAGTATCAAGAAGATAGAAAAAAAAACACAACAGGTAGGTGGTATACAATTATGGATGGACGAGCGACTGCCGACACAGAGGTAGCTACAGCCGTGGACTACCGTACTGCGTCTGCTGCTAATATAGACTGGATGATAATGATATAAAAAATATATATATATCACTACTGCAGCCGGACAGGTATATATTATATAATGACGGACCTGCTGGACACTGTCAGCACTGCAGACTCCTAAAGTAAGCTACTAGTATCAAGAAGATAGAAAAAAAAAACACCACAGGTAGGTGGTATACAATTATGGATGGACGAGCGACTGCCGACACAGAGGTAGCTACAGCCGTGGACTACCGTACTGCGTCTGCTGCTAATATAGACTGGATGATAATGATATAAAAAATATATATATATCACTACTGCAGCCGGACAGGTATATATTATATAATGACGGACCTGCTGGACACTGTCAGCACTGCAGACTCCTAAAGTAAGCTACTAGTATCAAGAAGATAGAAAAAAAAACACCACAGGTAGGTGGTATACAATTATGGATGGACGAGCGACTGCCGACACAGAGGTAGCTACAGCCGTGGACTACCGTACTGCGTCTGCTGCTAATATAGACTGGATGATAATGATATTAAAAATATATATATATCACTACTGCAGCCGGACAGGTATATATTATATAATGACGGACCTGCTGGACACTGTCAGCACTGCAGACTCCTAAAGTAAGCTACTAGTATCAAGAAGATAGAAAAAAAAAACACCACAGGTAGGTGGTATACAATTATGGATGGACGAGCGACTGCCGACACAGAGGTAGCTACAGCCGTGGACTACCGTACTGCGTCTGCTGCTAATATAGACTGGATGATAATGATATAAAAAATATATATATATCACTACTGCAGCCGGACAGGTATATATTATATAATGACGGACCTGCTGGACACTGTCAGCACTGCAGACTCCTAAAGTAAGCTACTAGTATCAAGAAGATAGAAAAAAAAAACACAACAGGTAGGTGGTATACAATTATGGATGGACGAGCGACTGCCGACACAGAGGTAGCTACAGCCGTGGACTACCGTACTGCGTCTGCTGCTAATATAGACTGGATGATAATGATATAAAATATATATATATATATCACTACTGCAGCCGGACAGGTATATATTATATAATGACGGACCTGCTGGACACTGTCAGCACTGCAGACTCCTAAAGTAAGCTACTAGTATCAAGAAGATAGAAAAAAAAAACACCACAGGTAGGTGGTATACAATTATGGATGGACGAGCGACTGCCGACACAGAGGTAGCTACAGCCGTGGACTACCGTACTGCGTCTGCTGCTAATATAGACTGGATGATAATGATATAAAAAATATATATATATATCACTACTGCAGCCGGACAGGTATATATTATATAATGACGGACCTGCTGGACACTGTCAGCACTGCAGACTCCTAAAGTAAGCTACTAGTATCAAGAAGATAGAAAAGAAAAAAAACACCACAGGTAGGTGGTATACAATTATGGATGGACGAGCGACTGCCGACACAGAGGTAGCTACAGCCGTGGACTACCGTACTGCGTCTGCTGCTAATATAGACTGGATGATAATGATATAAAAAATATATATATATCACTACTGCAGCCGGACAGGTATATATTATATAATGACGGACCTGCTGGACACTGTCAGCACTGCAGACTCCTAAAGTAAGCTACTAGTATCAAGAAGATAGAAAAAAAAAACACCACAGGTAGGTGGTATACAATTATGGATGGACGAGCGACTGCCGACACAGAGGTAGCTACTGCCGTGGACTACCGTACTGCGTCTGCTGCTAATATAGACTGGATGATAATGATATAAAAAATATATATATATCACTACTGCAGCCGGACAGGTATATATTATATAATGACGGACCTGCTGGACACTGTCAGCACTGCAGACTCCTAAAGTAAGCTACTAGTATCAAGAAGATAGAAAAAAAAAACACCACAGGTAGGTGGTATACAATTATGGATGGACGAGCGACTGCCGACACAGAGGTAGCTACAGCCGTGGACTACCGTACTGCGTCTGCTGCTATAATAGACTGGATGATAATGATATAAAAAATATATATATATCACTACTGCAGCCGGACAGGTATATATTATATAATGACGGACCTGCTGGACACTGTCAGCACTGCAGACTCCTAAAGTAAGCTACTAGTATCAAGAAGATAGAAAAGAAAAAAAACACCACAGGTAGGTGGTATACAATTATGGATGGACGAGCGACTGCCGACACAGAGGTAGCTACAGCCGTGGACTACCGTACTGCGTCTGCTGCTAATATAGACTGGATGATAATGATATAAAAAATATATATATATCACTACTGCAGCCGGACAGGTATATATTATATAATGACGGACCTGCTGGACACTGTCAGCACTGCAGACTCCTAAAGTAAGCTACTAGTATCAAGAAGATAGAAAAAAAAAAACACAACAGGTAGGTGGTATACAATTATGGATGGACGAGCGACTGCCGACACAGAGGTAGCTACAGCCGTGGACTACCGTACTGCGTCTGCTGCTAATATAGACTGGATGATAATGATATAAAAAATATATATATATCACTACTGCAGCCGGACAGGTATATATTATATAATGACGGACCTGCTGGACACTGTCAGCACCGCAGACTCCTAAAGTAAGCTACTAGTATCAAGAAGATAGAAAAAAAAAACACCACAGGTAGGTGGTATACAATTATGGATGGACGAGCGACTGCCGACACAGAGGTAGCTACAGCCGTGGACTACCGTACTGCATCTGCTGCTAATATAGACTGGATGATAATGATATAAAAAATATATATATATCACTACTGCAGCCGGACAGGTATATATTATATAATGACGGACCTGCTGGACACTGTCAGCACTGCAGACTCCTAAAGTAAGCTACTAGTATCAAGAAGATAGAAAAAAAAAACACAACAGGTAGGTGGTATACAATTATGGATGGACGAGCGACTGCCGACACAGAGGTAGCTACAGCCGTGGACTACCGTACTGCGTCTGCTGCTAATATAGACTGGATGATAATGATATAAAAAATATATATATATCACTACTGCAGCCGGACAGGTATATATTATATAATGACGGACATGCTGGACACTGTCAGCACTGCAGACTCCTAAAGTAAGCTACTAGTATCAAGAAGATAGAAGAAAAAAAAACACCACAGGTAGGTGGTATACAATTATGGATGGACGAGCGACTGCCGACACAGAGGTAGCTACAGCCGTGGACTACCGTACTGCGTCTGCTGCTAATATAGACTGGATGATAATGATATAAAAAATATATATATATCACTACTGCAGCCGGACAGGTATATATTATATAATGACGGACCTGCTGGACACTGTCAGCACTGCAGACTCCTAAAGTAAGCTACTAGTATCAAGAAGATAGAAAACAAAAAAAACACCACAGGTAGGTGGTATACAATTATGGATGGACGAGCGACTGCCGACACAGAGGTAGCTACAGCCGTGGACTACCGTACTGCGTCTGCTGCTAATATAGACTGGATGATAATGATATAAAAAATATATATATATCACTACTGCAGCCGGACAGGTATATATTATATAATGACGGACCTGCTGGACACTGTCAGCACTGCAGACTCCTAAAGTAAGCTACTAGTATCAAGAAGATAGAAAAAAAAAATACAACAGGTAGGTGGTATACAATTATGGATGGACGAGCGACTGCCGACACAGAGGTAGCTACAGCCGTGGACTGCCGTACTGCGTCTGCTGCTATATAGACTGGATGATAATGATATAAAAAATATATATATATCACTACTGCAGCCGGACAGGTATATATTATATAATGACGGACCTGCTGGACACTGTCAGCACTGCAGACTCCTAAAGTAAGCTACTAGTATCAAGAAGATAGAAAAAAAAAACACCACAGGTAGGTGGTATACAATTATGGATGGACGAGCGACTGCCGACACAGAGGTAGCTACAGCCGTGGACTACCGTACTGCGTCTGCTGCTAATATAGACTGGATGATAATGATATAAAAAATATATATATATCACTACTGCAGCCGGACAGGTATATATTATATAATGACGGACCTGCTGGACACTGTCAGCACTGCAGACTCCTAAAGTAAGCTACTGGTATCAAGAAGATAGAAAAAAAAAACACAACAGGTAGGTGGTATACAATTATGGATGGACGAGCGACTGCCGACACAGAGGTAGCTACAGCCGTGGACTACCGTACTGCGTCTGCTGCTAATATAGACTGGATGATAATGATATAAGCAATATATATATATATCACTACTGCAGCCGGACAGGTATATATTATATAATGACGGACCTGCTGGACACTGTCAGCACTGCAGACTCCTAAAGTAAGCTACTAGTATCAAGAAGATAGAAAGAAAAAAAAACACCACAGGTAGGTGGTATACAATTATGGATGGACGAGCGACTGCCGACACAGAGGTAGCTACAGCCGTGGACTACCGTACTGCGTCTGCTGCTAATATAGACTGGATGATAATGATATAAAAAATATATATATATCACTACTGCAGGACAGGTATATATTATATAATGACGGACCTGCTGGACACTGTCAGCAGAATGCGTTTATAGAATAAAAACACCACACGACGAGTGTTTAACTTTTTCAGGCAGACAATCACAATATACTGGTGGTCAGTGGTCACTGGTCAGTCACACTGGCAGTGGCACTCTGGCAGCAAAAGTGTGCACTGTTAATGTACTCCTGCTATAACTGCTCCCCAGTCTCCCCCACAATTAAGCTGTGTGAGCAGTGAGCACTCAGCACAGTCAGATATACATAGATGATGCAGCACACTGAGGCTGAGCACAGATATGGTATACTGTTACTGTGTCACTGTGTATCGTTTTTTTTCAGGCAGAGAACGGATTATATTAAATAATAATAAAACTGCACTGGTGGTCACTGGTCAGTCACTAGTAAACTCTGCACTCTCTGAGTACTCCTAAGCTCCAGTAAATCAAGTGTCTCACTCTCACTCTCTATCTATTTCTATTCTAAACGGAGAGGACGCCAGCCACGTCCTCTCCCTATCAATCTCAATGCACGTGTGAAAATGGCGGCGACGCACGGCTCCTTATATAGAATCCGAGTCTCGCGATAGAATCCGAGCCTCGCGAGAATCCGACAGCGGGATGATGACGTTCGGGCGCGCTCGGGTTAACCGAGCAAGGCGGGAAGATCCGAGTCTGCCTCGGACCCGTGTAAAAAGGCTGAAGTTCGGGGGGGTTCGGATTCCGAGGAACCGAACCCGCTCATCACTAGTGTGGAGTAACAGGTTGTGAGTGGGTGTAGCGGGAATGGTTGTGAGTGGGGTCAATGGGAGTGGGGCGACAAGCTGTGAGCGTGAAGTGGGAGTGGCGGGTGTGGGGTGACAGACTGTAAGTAGCAGGTGTGAGGTGACAGTCTTTGAGGGGGGTCAGTGGTAGTGGGGTAACAGGCAGTGGGGTGACCAGGAACAGAGCAGAGGACATGGGTGGGGAGAGGAAGAGCAGACAAAAAATACATTAAAAAAGCCAGATGAAAAATATACTCATCTGAAATCTAAGGCTTTTGTGACTGGATTGCCCTCCTCTGCCAGGGACAGAAAGCTGTCAGCAGTCCCTTTGACTGTGCGGTGACCTCCGTTCTCCAGAGTGGTTCCGCAGCTTCACCAGATTTCTCCTTCCCCTGACACTGCGGGGGCATGCGCCGATGACGTCAAGGGGTGGATTTTATTCACTAGAAGACTGGGAAGGCGGGGCTGCTGAGGGGTCTTTAGGGCTTGTCTGTCCGTGGGGCACAATCAGAGTGGGAGAAATCTGACTGGGTAAACATGGTGGATCGGCGATGGGTAGTCTGGTGCACAGTCCCTGGCCGGCAGCGCCCCCCTTTTCCAGACCTGCCATGGTGCCCAGGGCACATGAGCTGCTCACTCCAATGTAGTTACGCCTCTGATGGGGACAGAGAGAGAAACAGCAGGGACAGAGAAAGAGGCAGTGAGGACAGAGAGAGAGAGAGAAAGGCAGCAGGAACAGACAGCAGGGACAGAGAGACAGCAAAGAGAGAGAGACAGCAGGGACAGAGAAAGAGAGGTAGTGGGGACAGAGAGAGACAGCAGGGACAGTTTGCTAGCAGGCTTATAGAGTGGCCAGCAGGGACAGAGAGAGAGAGACACAGCAGAGACAGAGAGACAGCATGTATGTAACATTACCGAAGTTAGGGTTCCACTCCTTGCTCAAGTCTCCCAGTCAGTGCAGCCATGCATGGTATACGCTGTGGAGGAGGAGCGGGAGTCGGGATGCATGGCAGCATAGCATACTTCCGCAGCAGTTTGAAGAGGTGGAGCCACCAATGAGGAGAGGAAAGAAAAGGGCCATGTGCTGGGTGGTGCGATCCAGCAGCTGCTGCTGCACGCCCAATCAGCAAACATCACCGGGCCACCGTCAGCACTGCCACTCACTCACACATACACATGTGGAGATGTCATCCCCGCAAGACCATTGCCTCCCCCTCCTCCCGCCGGGACCCACAGCAGAAAAAACTGCTGATAAACTAGAAATATAAATAAATAATAAAAAAACACGGTACAGAGCTTCCGGGCTCTGGACACCCTGCCCACCCACTGTTGCTGGCACCGGTGGCTACCTCCCCATCCCCGCCCTTGACTACTCCTATTGGCCAAGCAAAGACATCATGGGCATGGCTTCCCAGTCCCACACTCCCTGCCCACCCATGGACAGTACAGATAGGATTCTATCTGATGAAGCCGCTGAACCCGGAGGGAGGCGGGGAAACGCGTTAAGGACTCATACACCTTTACTTCGTACCATCGACCATTATACTGCCCACCGCCAGCACCAATTATTGGATCCACACGGATGACTTCCTCCTGAGATGACTGCATAAAAAGGTTAAAAGCACCAGCAGCCGGGAGATAGACACGGAGATTCCAATGCTGGAAGAGAGTGGTGAGCATATATGATTTTTGTCTGGCCAGACATTGTAAAGAACAAAAAGTTTTTTTTAAAAAAACTTCACCGGATCTAAATCACTGAACGGACACTGGCACGCTGCTCTGATTGAAATCCTTTACATACAGCCGCCAGCGGCTCTGCTGGTTGGAAGGATCAGCGTACATTGTGTTACCTTGTTACATTACTGTTACGTTATCTCTACAGTGATACAAATATTCCTGAAGAACTGCTACATTATTTTAAATGGACTGATTCAGTAAAGCAGTTAAAATATATACCATAGAGGATACTGCTGAATGATCTTCTGTTTAATTTACTCATATTTACCAGACAAATAAGAGCATATTTTATGTTTTTAAAAAAAGTGTTTGAAATACCGGCCGGTGGTGATATTTATATGTATTAAATTTTATTGTTGTTTTTGAAATGAAGCAATAAATTTTGTTGCCCAATCTATATGCGCCACAAATACTTTTGTTTTACGATTTTTTCTTTGTATAAGGTTGAGTAGCCTTATTTTGTTGGCTGCATCTAGACTGGTGTGCATCGAGCGCTTGGCTATATTTCTTGTTGTTTCTTTAGTACAGATAGGAGGTGGACGCGGAGCAGTGGGAGGCTTTTAGAGCTCTTCATTCAGCAATTCCAGCGGAATGTCCAGTACGGACACTCCACAGGGTACACTCCACTGGCCAACTGCGCCCCCCTCTGATGGACCTGTCATGGCACCCAGGCCAAGTACCCTGCTCGCCTCGCCTTAGATATGCCTCTGATGTGAACCCACCACTTCTCCCATTTTTGTCTCCAGATGATCCGTCCAACTTCCCAAGTCATCAGTGGACTGCAGACATGCTTGAAGAGTTGCACAGAAATTAGCTGCCACTTCTTTAAATTGGGATAAAAGCTGTTTCATTATGCCCACCGTACGCGCATCTCCATCACTAATCGAGCCCTGGAGGTACTCCATAACGGTGCTAGGGGAAGGCCCACTGGAAGCAGCAATGAGAGAACCTTTTGGAGTGCCAGGTTCCCCGGTCCCCATAGGTTTGACAGACTGTAATGAAGGTTTATAAAGAAAGCAACCTCCGGATTTAGCAACTTTTTGGGTCACTTTGGCACCATCAGAAACAGGTGAAAATAGCAGATTACAATCTTCTGAATAAGAAGGCATGATATTTAAAATAACTCCATGTAAATAACAAGATACAGACTATTAAGTAGCTGAGGTGATGGAAGGCGTCTAAAACAAACACTCCGGCATATTTAAGGTCACATAACAATCAGTTGAGAAAGGATGCACTGTGCTCCAACAGGCTTGTGCCAGTTATAATTAGTAAAGTTATACAGACAGTTGTGCCGAGAGGCCACCAGATGGAGCTCCAAGTCCACTACAGATCAGGATACAGTCATTAATAGTAATGATGGAAGGAAATTCAGAAAATCCAGAAGACTATATGATTGATGGGTGTCACAACTAGAGTTGAGAAATATATATAGATATATAAATATACACTGCTCAAAAAAATAAAGGGAACACTTAAACAACACAATGTAACTCCAAGTCAATCACACTTCTGTGAAATCAAACTGTCCACTTAGGAAGCAACACTGATTGACAATCAATTTCACATGCTGTTGTGCAAATGGAATAGACAACAGGTGGAAATTATAGGCAATTAGCAAGACACCCCCAATAAAGGAGTTGTTCTACAGGTGGTGACCACAGACCACTTCTCAGCTCCTATGCTTTCTGGCTGATGTTTTGGTCACTTTTGAAAGCTGGCGGTGCTTTCACTCTAGTGGTAGCATGAGACGGAGTCTACAACCCACACAAGTGGCTCAGGTAGTGCAGCTCATCCAGGATGGCACATCAATGCGAGCTGTGGCAAGAAGGTTTGCTGTGTCTGTCAGCGTAGTGTCCAGAGCATGGAGGCGCTACCAGGAGATAGGCCAGTACATCAGGAGACATGGAGGAGGCCGTAGGAGGGCAACAACCCAGCAGCAGGACCGCTACCTCTGCCTTTGTGCAAGGAGGAACAGGAGGAGCACTGCCAGAGCCCTGCAAAATGACCTCCAGCAAGCCACAAATGTGCATGTGTCTACTCAGGGGCGGATCCAGAAGAAAATGATAGGGGGGGGCACCATGGAAGGGGCAAGTACATTTGCGTGCGGCTTCGGGGCATGTGAGGTGGCGCTTCTTATACAATGCCCACAGTTGTAGCGCTCATTATGCAATGTCCACTGTACTGGTAGTGCCCCTTATATAGACCCCATAGTAGTGGTGCCCCTTATGCAATGCCCGTATTGCCCCCAGTAGTAATGTTGCCTGTAGTAATGCCCCCATTTAGCGCCATAGTAGTTATGCCCCCAGTGGTAGTGCCCCTGCAGTTATGACCCCAGTAGTTTACCCCCGCCCCCTATAGTTTAGTCTCCCAGTGGTAATTCCCCCAGTAGTTTGCCTGCTTGTAGTTTAGCCACCAGTAGTAATGCCCCCCTGTAGTTTGCCCCATTGTAGTTTAGCCCCTGTAGTTATGCCCCCCTTGTAGTTTAGACCCCAGTAGTAATGCCCCCAGTAGTTTGGCCCCTGTAGTTATTATCCCCCAGTAGTTTGGCCCCCCTGTGGTTTAGCCACCAGTAGTAATGCCCCCCTGTAGTTTGCCCCATTGTAGTTTAGCCCCTGTAGTTATGCCCCCCTTGTAGTTTAGCCCCCAGTAGTAATGCCCCCAGTAGTTTGGCCCCTGTAGTTATCCCCCATTAGTTTGGCCCCTGTAGTTATGCCCCCAGTAGTTTGGCCCCCCTGTAGTTTAGCCCCCAAGTAGTAATGCCCCTGTAGTTAAGCCGCCAGTAGTAATGCCCCTGTAGTTAAGCCGCCAGTATTAATGCCCCTGTAGTTACGCCGCCAGTAGTAATGCCCTCTTGTAGTATGCCCCCAGTAGTTAGCCCCTTTGTAGTTGACCCCCAGTAATAATGTCCCCCGGTAGTTTTCCCCCAGTAGATGCCCCCCAGTAATAATGTCCTCCAGTAGTTTGCCCCCAGTAGATGCCCCCCCAGTAATAATGTCCTCCAGTAGTTTGCCCCCGGTAGTAATGCCCCCTAGGCGTTTGCCCCCAATAGATGACCCCCCAGTAGTAATGCCCCCAGTAGATGCCCCCCAGTAATAATGCCCCCAGTAGATGGCCCCCAGTAAAAATGTCCCCCAGTAGTTGCCCCCAGTAGTAATGCCCCCAATAGATGACCCCCCAGTAGTAATGCCCCCAGTAGATGCCCCCCAGTAATAATGCCCCCAGTAGTTTGCCCCCAGTAGTAATGCCCCCCAGTAGTAATGCCCCTTGTTGATGCCCCCCCAGTAGTAATGTCCCCCCATAGTTTGCCCCCAGTAGATGCCCCAGCTGCATTAAGGAAGAAAAAACCATCATACTTACTGAGCCCCGTTCCCGCTTCCAGACCGCTGCAGTCCTCCTCTTGGCGTCCACTCCTCAGCACTATGAGAGAGACGTCATGACTGACATCTCTCCCATAGCGCACGCCGCACAGTGACAGCGCCGGAAGCCGGAGCTCGGGGGGGTCATTCCGAGTTGTTTGCTCGTTGACGATTTTCGCAAAGGAGCAATTAAGGCCAAAATGCGCATGCGCATGGTACGCAGCGCGCATGCGCTAAGTATTTTAGCACAAAACTTAGTAGATTTACTCACGTCCGAACAAAGAATTTTCATTGTTGAAGTGATCGGAGTGTGATTGACAGGAAGTGGGTGTTTCTGGGCGGAAACTGACCATTTTCTGGGAGTGTGCGGAAAAACGCAGGCGTGCCAGGATAAAACGTGGGAGTGGCTGGAGAAACGGGGGAGTGGCTGGCCGAACGCAGGGCGTGTTTGTGACGTCAAACCAGGAACGAAACGGGCTAAGCTGATCGCAGTGTAGGAGTAAGTCTCGAGCTACTCAGAAACTGCTAAGAATTATTTATTCGCAATTCTGCTAATCTTTCGTTTGCTATTCTGCTAAGCTAAGATACACTCCCAGAGGGAGCACCTTGCGTGTGCAATGCTGCTAAAAGCAGCTAGCGAGCGAACAACTCGGAATGAGGGCCTCAGTACTGAGCTCCTGCCTCCGGCTGCCGCTGTGCAGGGAGACGGGCGCCTGCTGGTAACACAATCTCAGCGGGCACCCGTCATCTCCCTGTACGGCGCCGGGAGGGGGCGGGGGACGGAGGCCACAAATGACAGGGGGGGCACGGGCCCGAGTGCCCCCCCCCCCCCTGGATCCGCCACTGTGTCTACTCAAACGATCAGAAACAGACTCCATGAGGGTGGTATGAGGGCCCGACGTCCACAGGTGGGGGTTGTGCTTACAGCCCAACACCGTGCAGGATGTTTGGCATTTGCCAGAGAACACCAAGATTGGCAAATTCGCCACTGGCGCCCTGTGCTCTTCACAGATGAAAGCAGGTTCTCACTGAGCACATGTGATAGACGTGACAGAGTCTGGAGACGCCAAGGAGAACATTCTGCTGCCTGCAACATCATCCAGCATGACCGTTTGGCAGTGGGTCAGTAATGGTGTGGGGTGGCATTTCTTTGGGAGGCCGCACAGCCCTCCATGTGCTCGCCAGAGGTAGCCTGACTGCCATTAGGTACCGAGATGAGATCCTCAAACCCCTTGTGAGACCATATGCTGGTGCGGTTGGCCTTGGGTTCCTCCTAATGCAAGACAATGCTAGACCTCATGTGGCTGAAGTGTGTCAGTAGTTCCTGCAAGACGAAGGCATTGATGCTATGGACTGGCCCGCCCGTTCCCCAGACCTGAATCCAATTGAGCACATCTGGGACATCATGTCTCGCTCCATCCACCAACGCAACGTTGCACCACAGACTGTCCAGGAGTTGCTTTAGTCCAGGTCTGGGAGATCCCTCAGGAGACCACCCGCCACCTCATCAGGGGCATGCCCAGGCGTTGTAGGGAGGTCATACAGGCACGTGGAGGCCACACACACTACTGAGCCTCATTTTGACTTGTTTTAAGGACATTACATCAAAGTTGGATTAGCCTGTAGTGTGTTTTTCCACTTTAATTTTGAGTGTGACTCCAAATCCAGACCTCCATGGGTTAATAATTTTGATTTCCATTGAAAATTTTTGTGTGATTTTGTTGTCAGCGCATTCAACTGTGTAAAGAACAAAGTATTTAATAAGAATATTTCATTAATTCAGATCTAGGATGTGTTGTTTAAGTGTTCCCTTTATTTTTTTGAGCAGTGTATATCTATTGGTGCGTCACTCTGACTACTAGTACTGCAGCTGCCATATACTACTGAAAATATATCTCTATTGTTGCATCACTCAGTGACTACTACCAGTACTGCCATACACTAGTGCTATATATCTATATATCCTCTGTGTGTAATCCAAAGCAAAAACTATATTTCTATTGTTGTGTCACTCTGACTACAAGTACTGCAGCTGCCATATACTACTGATATATATCCTCTTTGCGTGATCCAGAGCAAAAATATCTCTATTGGTGCATCACTCAGTGACTACTACCAGTACTGCCATACACTATTGCTATTTATGTGTGTGTGATCCAGAGCAAAAAATATATTTTATATTGGTGCGTCACTGACTACTAGTACAGCGGCTGCCGTACACTACTGCTATATATTCTGTGTGTGTGAGCCAGAGCAAAAAATATATTTCTATTGGTGTGTCACTCAGTGATGACTACCAGTACTGCCATACAATACTGCTATATATCCTCTGTGTGTGATCCAGAGCAAAAAATATATTTCTATTGGTGCGTCACTCAGTGACGACTACCAGTACTGATCTTCTGAATAAGAAGGCATGATATTTGAAATAACTCTATGTAAATAACAAGATTAGACTACTAAGTAGCTGAGGTGATGGAAGACATCTAAAACAAACACTCCAGCATATTTAAGGTCACATAACCATCAGGTGAGAAAGGATGCACTGTGCTCCAACAGTCCCAAGTATAATTAGTAAAGTTATACAGACAGTTGTGCTGAGAGGCCACCAAATGGAGCTTCAAGTCCACTACAGATCAGGATGCAGTCATTAATAGTGGTAATGATGGAAGGAAATTCAGAAAAACCAGAAGACTATATGATTGATGGGTGTCACAGCTAGAGTTGAGAAAGGACCCTCCTTTTTACTCAGAGATCAGCACTATAGAAACTGCAGAGTCCAAAAAATGTCTGCTCCTCACACACAGGGAACAGGGAGTCTTTCCAACCCTGCAGCAACACTCCTGCAATATTTCCGGCTAGCTTTAGTCAGAGGGGACTAAGGGACCACTCACTGCTGCTGTCAGGGGTTACAGAGACCCACTCGTGGCATTCACAGGACTCAGAGCTCTACGGCCAGGGAGAATGCCATGGCTTCACCAGACAGCTAGGCTGCACCTGTAAGAGGGTCACAGGAAGAGCCCCAACCATTGCATCCAGAGCCCCACAGTCACTGGAGGCCAAGGAGCATCGTAGGGACACAGGTGAGACACCAGCTGGCACTGCAGTATAGTAGATGGGATGTGGGAGCCCAAGTTAGAAGTGTCCGCTCCCAATAAATGCTAGGTCACACCCCCTCAGCACAGCTTTTTCTCATTTTCTCAAAACATGTTTCGCAAACAGACTCAGAAATGCACACAGATATACCAATCACCTATAAAAAAGGGGATGAACGGTTTGGCTCTCTGAGAACTGACCCCCCCCCCCGAAATTTGAGATCCAAGCCGGGATCTGATTCAGGCTCGGTTTTTCGCGCCTAACTCAGATCCGAAAATGAGGCAAAATATCATCATCCCGCTGTCGGATCTCACAGGTTTTGGATTCTATATCTAGTCCCGGTGATCGGTGCCATCTTCACTCTGGACTTGGAGAGTGCACATTAAGGACGTGTTCCTTCTGTGCTCTATTCTGTGCTGTAATCGGGTAGGCAGTTTAGGGAAGGTGGGCAGGAGAGAGCAGAGGGGTTGCAGCAGGAGAGTTCAGTTAACCTGGGGTGCTGCTTGTGTAGATGTGCTGTGACTTTCACTGTGTTAGGGCTCTGCATAGTAGACAGTGCACTGCTTATAGCATACTGTGGCTGTGTATAGGAACAGGTGTTGTTCTCTGTCTATAAGGGGCTGTGTACTGCTGTACATTACTGCTATAGATCCTCTGTATATTTATTTGAATCTACTTCCTTAGTATAAGTTGAAGTACACAATTTGTTTTCCTTCACCAACACAGTGATGTCTAAATAATTGATAATAGTATCACTCATATTGTGTGTGAATTTTAAATTAAAATCATTATTATTAAGGTGTCCAACAAAGCATGTGATTGGAACAAAATCCTCATCCCAAATGAAAAATAAATCATCTATAAATTGCCCATAGAAAACCAGGTTCACCCCAAAATCACAACCCCAAATGTAGCACTCCTCAAAACATCCCATATAGAGGTTGGTGAAACTTGGGGCGAACCTGGTTCCCATCGCAGTGCCCAGTGATTGTGAATAAAACTGTGATTCAAACAACAAATAATTGTGAGATAATATAAATTGAATAGATGATAATATAAAGTCACGTGATGTCTCTTCCATCGAAGAGTCTTGCAGCAAGAAATATTTTACTGCTTGTATACCTTTTTCGTGTGAAATATTCGTATATAATGCTTCGACATCACATGTTATTGGTTTATATGAATCTTTCCACATGATGTCATTGATTTTGCACAGAAAATCAGAGGTATCTTTTATATGTGACTTGAGATTCATTACGTGACCCTGTAAATGTGAATCAACGAAAAAAGACAGATTTGTAGTGAGGGAATCCACACCCGAAATTATAGGTCTCCCAGGAGGTGAAGTGATGTGTTTATGAATTTTCGGTAAATGATAATCAATTGGCGTGACCGGGTGAGCTTGAAATAAAAAGTGCCATGTGTCTTTAAGTATTATGCCTTTCACAAGAGCTGAATCCAGGAGTATTTTCAACTTCTGTTGAAAATCAAGAGTGGGATCTGATGGTAACTTCTTATAAAAATGTTCATTGTCTAATTGTCTATGAGCTTCCAGGAGATAATCCTGTCGGTTCTGAATCACCAGAGCTCCCCCCTTATCTGCTTTTCTAAAAATGAAGTCCATATTGAACATAAGCTTTTTTAGGGCAGATCTCTTTTTTCTAGTCAGATTATCTTCAAAATATTTAGTTTTACCTTTGCAATCAGTTTTTTTACAAAACTTCCTGAAGTCCTCCATCGTAGTCGAATAAAAACTTTCTATTAAGGGACCATGGTACTGCAACGGATAAAATTCCAATGGGTTTTTAAAGGGTTTCTGTGATTTATTATCAATATTAAAGATCTTTTCGTATGTCTGCAGAGTTCCTTGAATATCCTCATTTTCCGAAATCAAGGATTCTAAGATCTCGAGTGGAATTTGATTGTTAGAATCCAGGATAATCGGTATTCCATCCACCTCCCGTTTTTTCAAATCTTTAATGGCAAAATACCTTTTACGGATCAAGGCTCTCACAAATTTGTTCAGATCTACGAAAAGATCAAATAAATTAGGCTTGGCTGATGGCGCAAACTTAAAACCTTTACTTAATAATGACATCTCATCGGGTGTAAGAGTGGTGTCAGAAAGATTATGTATACCTGTAGGGCCCATTACCTCCTGAGGTTTTTGTTTGGATTTTTTACTGTGTTTACCCCCTCTAGTTCCTCTCTTTCTTCGTCCCTCCCTCTTTTTCCATTCCATCTGACCATATAGCCGTCTTTTCTTTGCATTGGGGGGGATTTCGGATGATTCGTATATCTGTCTCTCCCTAAAAAAAGATTGTTGTTCTAAAGATGAAGAACTGTTAATCCCTTTTTGAGGTGTATCCTCACATTCTTGGTTACCCTAACTCTGAAAGGTTCATAACGATTGTATAGGGATATTTCATTATTATGATCCCTTCTAAAATCATTGTGATAAGAACCATGGTTCCTATATGGCTTAACTGGATACCTAATTCTTAGTGTACCGAATTAATGTTATTAAGGTTAATAATAATGTAGGAACAAAAACACCCCCAAATGCTGTTATTTTAGCTGTTTTGATGATCTTTTTAGAAAAAATCCAGATCCAAAAAGTCTTTTTTTCTCCGTTCCCTAACCCTCTGGGGTGACAGCTAGGGCTAACCCCACCCAGTACCTAACCCTAACTCCCAGGCCCTAACCATAAAAGTTACCCCAATACTATAATGTCGGATATCGGAACTGGTCTCCCGGGTGATGTCAGGATTCCGGCATCGGTCAATCCATCGGGATTTTAGAAACATTTATCACAACTCATTTTCACAATTATAATTATATCACTTATTTTATTACAAGATCTTAAAAACGTTGAGAGTGTGCTTTTATTTTATGAATTATGTCAGGACTATCACAATACAACATCCAACAATGGTCAGCTATCATGCTTTCTTTCCATAATCCTTGGTAGCGAGTTTCCGTAGTGTGAATATCTTGGTGGAACAGTTTCCCTTGCTCTTCATTCACTACACCAATATTTTCTGGAATAAAATCCAGATGGAATGCAGGAAATGCATTTTCAACTACATGAGACACCCCATTTCTTTTTCAGTAACAAGGCGTTTCTCTACTCCATCCTTATGTGCATAAGACTTGTTACTCCCAGAAAGTTTTTGCATATCCATTTGAAAGCCAGCAAATCTTTCAATTCCAGTGGACTGAGGGCCTTTGGAAATCCATATCCATTAAAACCTCCCTAATCTGTTGCCCATCAAAAATTCTCACCTTCAATTTTGCTGCACTGCCTTTAGGAAATGTCTTAGGTATTGAAACCCTTCTTAGGTATTGAAACCCATTAGGTATTGAAACCCATTACTTTCACAAAATTCTTCATTAAACCAAGTTTAATGTGTAGAGGAGGTAGATTGATATTTTTGGGGTCAACTAAAGGGATAGACTGGCCACTGCATGGTCCTGGGACATATGTAGACCTCAGTGGCCAATCACGTTTGCTGTAGTTTTAAGTGGAAATTAAATAATAAATAAGATTTATTTTACTATACAAATCAAGGTAATTCCTTTAAAATGTATTTACTAATATATATTACTATTAGTATTACATTTTATTAATATGGTGCCACAAGTAATTTGCAGTACCGACCATATGACACACATTAGAGTAATATAGCGTACACAGAACTTAACATTATAGTAAATGAAAAACTAAAACAGAGAACAGATAACAATTATCACTAGAATTCTCAAGAGAAAATCTGATTACACGCCTGGGTGCTATACATTATTTCCACAGATTACATCATCAACCTCAGCGGTACGTCAACACGGCAATATCTCACCCCACTCTGACTGCAGAAAAGAGCGTGGCATTTGCCAGGGCTATCAATTCTCTCCTTTCGGCTAGTATCTTTGAACCGCTCATTCTTGATGATCTTGAAGCTTCACACCTGTATACTATGTTGTGGGTAGATTATTTCAAATGTAATTTCTCCAATCAGGGATCCACAGAATGGAGGCCAATGAATGTTCATGTTCCGATATGGGCAGGTCATAATTTTCTCTCCTTCGTCAAATCTGATCTCTATCAATTCCAGGCTCTACCATTTCAGGATGGCTACACCTCTACGCATTTTCACCGAAATAATGTCAGCTTCCTGGGCAAGGACAGTATCACAATCATACCATATTTAGACAATCTGCATGAGAAGGCCAAGTCAGCTTCACAGTTACAAAAGTACCTAGATCACATGGTTCAAGTACTTCAGGATCACGGCTGGATCCTGAATTTCAAAGTCTTCCCTAATACCTGTCAGCACCTTCAGTTTCTGGGGTGGTCTTCAACACCTTTTTCCAATGTATTTTCACAAAGCAAGGACCCTGCAGAACTTGCTCATGATGGTGCCTCACCTGTCAATCTTTCAGCTCCTGGGTCTTAAAGTCTTAAAGGGTGCATTCTTCATTATTGTGCATTGCCTTTTCCTGCAGCAGGTTACATTGGTTTCCACAGGGAAACATCGGGGGGAGGGGGGGGGGGTAGAGTGGATCTTGATCCAAAGGCACCAGCAGGCTAAAGCTATAGGCTGTCCCAGGATGCTTTGGAACCTCCTCTATAACCCCGCCTCCAGGCACTGTGAGCTCAGTTTCAGTTGGTTTCTGCAGCAGCAAGTCACTTAACAGGTGGGCTGCACTGGGCAGCCCTGAAAAAGCTTTATCTGACAGAAAATGTATTCAAAACTTGGCTGTCAGCGCTGTATGTGATGGTGACACTTCAGCACTGCAGCTCCATCACCTCCCAAGCAGCGTTGCATACTCCCGTGGCCTGTTCCCAGGTACTTGCAGCGGAGACGCTCCGGCTTTAGGCACACGGTCTCAGTCGCTCTCCTGGTTTTAGTGGCTGCTATGGGGAGGAGGTAAGAGGGCCCCCCAGATGGGACCCATTAAATCGTGTTCCATCTGTGACCTAGGGAGATGGGTCACGGTGCTGACGTGGACACTGTCACTGAACAGGGACCCCACTAGACCACCAGGGCAATAGAGCACAGGTCAGGTGTACTAACACCCCATTTAATAAGGCTTGCTAGTACCTGGAGTGGAAGTCCAGTATAGGGGAGCTGGCGATTGACCTGTAGCCTCTCCACGGTCCAGGGCGGTATCTACTGAAGATTTTCCCACCCTGGACCTGCCTCACACTCTTATAAGCATAGTTGCGGCTAAGCTCTGGGACTGCAGGGCAAGGTCTCCCTTGCAAAGCCGCCTGTATACAGTGCTGTGACTTTACAAAAACTTGAGTACTCTACATGTCTTTATACAGACAGCATTAGTTAAGAACAAGTGTACTTATTATAGGATATATTGTACGAGTATTCTGATATATACCTCCGGTCTAGGACCGTGCTTTGTTAAATATATATCTGCACATATACTAGTCCAGTGCAGTTTTATTGTCATAATAATTATCTGCATTGCCTGTGACTGTGTGAGCCTGTATCTGCTGTGTGGTTTCACTTTCAGTGTTTCCCAGATATATATATATCACTATATTCTGTAACCTAAGGGACGAGGTGCGCCAGGGTCATATATATAGTGCGTCACAGTATTTACCTAATACGTGTATTCTACTGTGTACTCAGTCACATAATGCCGGATTTATTCACTGGTGTGTACTGTGTCTACAGTCACATACTAACGGATTTATTTGCCGGTATTGTACTCTGTTTGGCTTTATCGTACTAATTCGCTCTGTTGTTGCATTCGTGTACAATGTCTAACACGAAGGGCAGTAAGTCTGTGGACGGTCCTGCATCATGCAGAGCATGCGTCAAAGATTTACCAGAGGGAGAAGCTTAGTATGATGGTCTGTGTACTATGTATTATACATCTCCCAGTCATTCCGCAGCTCCTGTAACCAATCAGGAACCACCCTGGGCTGCATTCACAAACCTACTGGGTACTCTAGTGGAATGCTTTATGCCCCCTATGGGACCACCTGTGCCATTATAGCCACAAATTGTCCCAGCGGTTAATCCGCCTTGGGCGGAAAATTTGTCTAACCAGTTGCAGAAATTAAATCATTCATTGGTCAGACAGAAATCTACTCCGGGTCACTCTCATGTCTCTGGGTCATCTAAGCGGGCTGCTTCCTTCTCACAATCCACAAATCTCTCAGATGTTTCATGTGTAGAGGAGGGGGAGCATACTGTCCTGTCAGATACTGAATCAGGTGTTTCTGATGAGGATTCTCCATTGCAAATTGATGTCCCTGCCCTTGTGGCTGCTATTAAGCAAATCCTACAAATCACTGATGATGAGGATTCCACTACAGGCTAAAAAAACTGATATGTTTAAACGGAAGAAGGTGGTTAAAAATCTTTTACCCCATTCTGACCATTTGGTGGACATCAGGCAGGAGCCCTGGTCTAATCCAGGGAAGAAATTTCCCCTGTCTAAATGGGCCTTGGCTCGCTATCCTCTCCCGGCAGAGTTATGTAACAAGGGGGAAAATTCACAGCCGGTGGATTCTGTCAAAGTCGAAAAATATAGCGACCTATGATGCCTTGTACTAACCCCATGCGCTTGTCCGCTGCACGTGCACATTCTCTCCCGTGCGTGCGCATATTCGCAGTTGCGTGACGGCGCCTCCACGGTCGTGCGCTCAGGCGCGTGGTATGCGCATTTACGGTAGAGTTTGTGTGCGTCTGGCGGTCGACTCGATCGTTACATAGTTAATCTAAACAGTGTATTTTATAGGTTATGGTCCCCTTAATAATATCAGTAAGTTTGTTTAGTGTAACTGGTTCATGGACAGAGAGATCCCTCTTTACATGATACGAAGGGTCAGACAGGTTTTGAGCAGTGGTGTTTAGTATGCAACGGAAGAGTATATTATTAGTAACATTCCGGTATTGGTTTGAAAGAGATTAATCGCTCCTGCGTATAGTTATGTTTATAAGAAGTTTATGGACATTTACTGTATTTGCAGTTCATTATCCATGCGGCGGGAAACCTGAGATTCCCTCCCACCTGAGCAGTTTGAAATAGTCACAGCCCACCTGTTCGAATCAACCTATGACCTTTTGTTATAATGTGAAGACAGATTCCTGTGTCCAATGAACAATGAGATTGTAGGGCCCTTTGTAGTGTACTGTACTTTGTGTATATAAGAAAAGCCAGCCTGGGCCAGCTCAGTCTTCTCTCCAAAAGGTTTTCATCATTGACTAACTAGAGAGCTGGTTCCAGGACTGCGCTAGCGATCATTCCCCACGTGTGTAAGTTCTCTGTGACCAACTTATTCTCTGTTTGTATTTGCCATACTCTCTCTCTCTCTCACTGTTATTGTTTAGGATTAAGACGCTGTTGTATATTGTATATTTTCAGTTATTCTGTTTAGGTGTTTTATGTTAGTGCTTTAGTGTATAAGCTGTTAACTGTTTTCCCCTTTTTACATAGCTAAATCTCGTTAGTAAAGGTGTTGGAACCTCAGCAAGGTGTCTGTGTTTCACTAGCTAGTATAGAGGGTTTCTGAGCGTCTCAATCACTCAAGCAGCTTTTATATAATAGAGGTTAATCAGCGTTACATTGTGTTAACATTACAAGACCAAGGTTTACAGTATAGGCTTAGCCTTTCATTGTGTTGCATACAAGGTTTACTGTGTGCGTCTGCGCCGCTCGTGTTCCTCTCGTGGACACAGCGTCCGCTACGCTAGTAGCGTAGCATTACGGTGCTCGGGCCGCCTATAGCGTGCTCGATACCCAGCGTAAGCCGTGAGCGAACGTGCCGCTCGTGCGTCTCGACCACGGCCTAGCGTCTGCTACGCTAAGTGCGTACCATTACGGTACCCCGTACGCCCATTGCGTACTGAGTCTCTTACCAATATATAGTGAATGTTATAGGATAAATAATTAGCTTTATCAATTGGCGGCTCGTCCGTCCTCCACATATCCGCTCTAGCGAACACAAGCATTCTTTATCTGTCAGCAAAGGGCAGGAAGGTAGTATCCCTTCGTATCCGTGTTGGTGGTGAGGGATACGGTAGTGCTGACTAGATAAGCGTCTGCATCGCTACACTGTAGGAGTGCTGGTGGAATCCGGAACCGGAAGGTAAGAACAGTACGCTATTGTCTTTTAAAACTGTTTTATTTCTGTTTGATACACATTGCGTACGCAACACACGCACACACCTGCATTTTTCATTTGTGTAATTTCACATCTCGCCTTCCTGTTTGCCATTTATCATTGATAACGTGCTGAGAAAGATTTGTTGCTATTGGTAGTTAAAAGTAAAATTAATACATGAGGAAGTAATTTGTAAAACACGCACACGGCTTTGCCTAAGATACAAGGAAGTTCTGTGTGGTGCTCGGTAAATGATTACAGTTAAATATCATTTGCATTGATAGAAACGTGTTACTTGTGTTACTGTGGACGTGTCTGGCCTGTGTACACGTGTCCCTAACAAAGGGCGGGACAAGCGTACGCGACGCAAGGGCTTACACACGTAGCGTATATTACGCAACGGAGCGTATGGGTACGCCCACATGATACAAATCACACGATGGTATTGTTTTAGTAGGCGATACGGAAGCAACGCGATAATAGCGCAAGTCAATCTCAGTGTCCTAAATTTTAGCGTAATAAATCCTTCTCTAGTTGTAACTCCTTTGGGACTAGACTGCAATACTGAATGAAAGGGATTTCTGTACAAAAACGAAAGTAAAGAGTATATGAGGTGAAAGAGTGTGTGCATATATATATAAGTTTCTCATTTTGGTTGGAACCTAGAAATCGAGTTCTCGTAGAGGTACATCCGTGAAAGTGACAGCGCGGTGGCTTGGGAGGCATCCCTTGTTAAATATTGAAATAAGAGCATTAGAGTATAGCAGACCAGGAGGTCACGGACCAGGAGGTCCAGAGACAGACCAGGAGGTCTAGGTACAGCGGACTAGGAAGTCCGCTATAGATAGAGTCAAGAAGCACAACCCCAGGAGGGTTGGTGCAATACCCATATAGGCCATCAAGCTCTGGCTGAAGGAATTCGCAGCCGTAATTTTCGATTCCGTTGGTCATTCCGCACATAAGATTAGTTGCTTATGTGCAGTACGATTGTACCGCATGTAATTGTGTGCATTAGTTTGTAACTTGACCCAGTACCATTTGCGTACGCTAGAGGGGTCATAAACGCTATTTGTACATTCTAACGTGATTTGTGTAATTTATTTTATTTTAAGGGAGGTTTGCTGGTCACTCAGGAACTCTCCAGCAACTGATATTTACTGGGAAGGGTAAGTGCTCTTCGGATCACACCCACACGTTCCAGTAAATAGAGGTTCAGGTTGCAGGGGCCCTAGGTTGAGTACGCCAGCGCTAAGGCAGTGTGTGGGCGTATTGGTCGACGTGGGCGAGTGTGTGAAGGTACTCGGTAAACTTTCACCGTCGGCCTACCCCGGACATCTTGGTTTTTGTAAGGGTTCGCTGAAGACCCTGATTTGAAGGTCAGAGGTAGTGAAAGCAACACCTGCAAAGATGGGGGCCAGTTGTTCAGGTAGGGGGCGATCAACCTTGGTTCAGGTTGATTTAGTAAGCCGGCCAATAGGGTCGGCAAGGTATATCATGTGTGAGAAATACGGTTCACACACACAGGTTTTGTGCGATGAATGGGAAAGAATGACTGTGCATGACGGGGAAAAGTTCCCACGGGTAGGCAGTTTTAGCCCCGAGGTGTTACAAAATCTAAGGAGAAGGATATGTCTCATTAAATCTGCAAAGAGACGGATCAAACATTCTGATTATTTACAATTATGGCAACAGGAAGGTGAAATACAAAGAGGATTGGCTCAAGCGGCTGGATCTAACCCTATCAGGAAACTGATAGCCACCGCACCACCACCACCACCATACATAACAGGAGAGAAAGTGGTTACAGAGAATGGCACACTGGTGTATGATAAACATGCACTTAGTAACTGTATAGATGTTAAGAATAATGTAACTAAGATTGTTGATGCTAATACTAACCCGTGCAAGCTGTACCCTGTTTTAAACTTTCCCCAGGATTGTGACCAAGAGGATGAGCCCACAACAATATCGGCACTCTCTCTAGCAGCCACCATAGCAGAAACAACAGTGGGCACGGCCCAACCAGTAAGAGCAGTATCAAAGGCCCCTAGTGGAGGGACAGGTGAGGTCGTATCAACCGGTAAGTACGGCATTGTACACTATGCAGAAACCATTACACCACATGTTGTAGAATCTACTCAGAATGATGTTATTGAACTTAATCCCGTTAGGGTAATTGCAGTCCCAAATGGGAAAACTGACACTTCAGGAGTCACTCCTGTCAGAAACATCGCCATGCACTGCCCCTTTTCCCGAACGGAAGTAAGATCAATGGTGTCTGAATTCCCTGATCCTAGGAAAGATCTAGTTGCAAGCCAGAAGTACATTAGAGAGCTAGGAAATACTGTGGAGCCCAATAACAAAGATTGGCGGACATTGCTGAGGGCGTGTTTACCCTCCAATGTCGACTTAGCGAAATTTATAGCTGACTGTAGACTAGATGAAGAGGTACCCCTTACTGAGGAGTACAATCAAAATAATGTGAAAAGAATTAATTTGCAGCTAGGAGTATATTTCCCAGCTGTTGCTAAATGGAACAAAATTTTCTCCATCAAGCAAAAAGAGGGAGAAATAGCTGCTGATTATTTTCATCGGGCACTGCAGGAAATGGCTAAGTATACAGGGATAGAAGACATTAAGACAAATGTGAATCATAAAGAAGTAGCAGTATCTGTGTTAATGGATGGTTTAAAGGAAGTATTGAGGACGAGGGTACAGACCACCCAACCATGTTGGCGAGGTTTGTCGGTGGCTACTTTGAGAGAGGCCGCTATTGATCATGATCGGAACATCACCAGACACAGGGAGTCGCAGAGTGATAAGCTGATGGCCGTAAGTATACAGGCCCTTACCACAAGGCCAACTCAGCATAAGTCTCAGACCCCTGGGGGTAAGTCAAATGTGGTAGTTTGTTATAATTGTCACAAAGAGGGACATTTTGCACGAGACCGTAGAGTGAAAAATATACAAAAATCATACCAAACCCCTAGACAACGACATGACATACGAAATTGGGATCAAGGACCGCAGAGACGGAGTTATGAGCCACACACAGGGGAAACAAAAAGGTATCCCACAAGAAGAGACTGGAAAGTCTCTGATAGTTCCCATTTACCCCCTTCACAGGTAATAGCTGCCAGCGCAATGCAGGGAGGTCACCACATACAATAGGGGTGGGGCCACACCTGTAGTCTGCAGCCAGTGAAATTAATTGCGAGCCTTGGAAGTGAACCCGAGGTCACAATTGATGTAGCTGGTAAATCTCTAAATTTCCTTGTAGATACGGGGGCGGCCAAGTCAGTGATAAATTCGACCGTGGGCATGAGAACCACTGGTAAAACAATTCCAGCCATGGGAGTAACAGGAGTAGTACAGCACTATCCTTTAAGCAAACCTGCAGAGATTACGATAGGGCCTTTGCATACCAAGCATTCTTTTCTGCTGGCTGCATCGGCTCCGACTAATCTCCTAGGGAGAGATTTACTGTGCAAAATGGGATGTGTCATATATTGTACTCCTGAAGGTGTGTTCTTGGACATACCCGAAAACCACGCTCAGGAAGTGCAGGATATGCTAGACTCCCCAACAAGATTAATGTCACACACTGTTATTGTAAATAGGTGTCCGTCCAAGGTAGAGGAAATGATTTCCCAGATACCGGAATCACTTTGGACCAAGGATGGACAAGACACTGGATTAATGGCAAACGTAGCCCCAGTAGTTGTACAAGTAAAAGATGGTAGGATAGCTCCAAAAATCCCACAATACCCTCTGAAGCCAGAGGTGGAGTTAGGAGTTTACCCTGTAATAGAGCGCTTGCTACAACAGGGCATTCTGGTAAGGACGTCCAGCACTGCCAATTTTCCCTGTTAAAAAGAGTGGGGGGAGGGGTTACAGATTAGTGCAGGATCTAAGAGGGATCAACAAAATAGTTGAGAGTCAATTCCCCGTAGTGCCAAATCCAGCTGTCATCCTTATGCAAATCCCTCCCACTGCCAAATGTTTCACTGTGATTGACCTCTGCTCCGCCTTCTTCTCGGTACCTCTGCACCCTGACAGTCAATACTTATTCGCATTTACATACAGAGGAGTTCAGTACACCTGGACTCGCTTACCACAAGGTTTCATTGACAGTCCAAGTATTTTCTCGCAGACCTTGCATGATTGTTTACAGTCTTTTCAACCTGAGAGTGGATCAATATTAATACAGTACGTGGATGACTTACTGCTGTGTTCAGATTCGCTTGAATCGTCCCTGAGAGATACGAAACAACTCCTGTTTCATCTTTCAGACACCGGACACAAGGTTTCCAAAGATAAGTTACAATTATGCCAGACCAGGGTGAAGTATTTGGGACACTGTCTGACACAAGGACTGAGACACCTCACCGCTGATAGAATTCAAGCAATTCGTGACATGACCCTGCCACAAACCCAGCAACAGATTAGAACGTTTTTAGGAATGTGTGGGTATTGCCGTAACTGGATCCCAGGGTTTTCTATACTGGCCCTGCCTTTGCAGGAGATGGTCTCATTAAACAAACCTGATCGGATTTCGCACACAGACGAGTCTGAGATGGCATTTGAGAGACTTAAACAGTGCCTAACGCAGGCACCAGCATTAGGTATGCCAGATTATGGAAAACCCTTTAAGCTGTACGGAACAGAGAGTGCTGGGTGCGCGGCAGGTGTCTTAACCCAGAAGCATGGTGATGCCAGCAGGCCGGTAGCCTACTATAGCGCTCAGCTAGACATGGTAGCGCGATCCCTCCCCACATGCTTGCGAAGTGTTGCAGCGATAGCATTGCTAGTAAGTAAAAGCGAAGATGTAGTGCTAGGACACAACCTCACAATTCATACACCACATGCAGTTTCAGCTTTACTGAATTCTGCCCAAACCAGACACGTCTCATCAGCGCGGTTTACAAGATGGGAATTGGCGTTGATGGCCCCCGTAAACATCACCATAAGGAGATGCAGCGCATTAAATCCTGCAACATATCTTCCAGGTGTGCCTGGACAGGCACAAAGGGTGAAGGATGAGAGTGATGGTGAAGGAGGATTTAGTAAGGAAAATGACACACATGATTGTATGGAATATTTGACCCAAAATTTCACGGCAAGGCCTGACATCAGTGACAACCCACTGGAAGATGTAGATTTTACTTTCTACACTGACGGCAGTTGTCACAGACAGACGGACTCGGGAGACTTGTGTACTGGATACGCAGTCGTAGATGACCAAGGTACCATAGAAGCGGAACCCCTAGGCCCACCACACTCAGCACAAGTTGCTGAACTGGTTGCCCTAACCAGAGCATGCGAATTGGCTAAAGGCAAGTCAGCCAATATCTACACGGATTCTAGGTACGCCTTCAGAGTAGTCCATGATTTCGGGGCCCTATGGCGCCTCAGAAATTTCATGACAGCAGCTGGCACACCCGTAGCGCATGCAGCCCACATCAAAAGACTTCTAACAGCGATACAAGAACCCGACAGAGTGGCTGTTATCAAGTGTAAAGCTCACACGTATAGCCAAGACCCGATATCACTTGGTAACAGCCGAGCAGACGAAGCTGCTAAATCAGCAGCCAGTACCCCCATACAGACAGTCAGCACACAACTGATGGTATTTAATACTGTAAACACACAGAAATTATATGAAATGCAAAATTTGTGTTCACCACAAGAAAAGGCAGTTTGGAGGTCAAAAGGATATGGCCAGGAGTCCTCAGGACTCTGGACAGATGGACAGGGTAAGCCAGTGGCACCCAGAGCATACCTTCCAAGTCTAGCGGAAGCGGCACATGGGCTGACTCATCTAGGCAAAGAAGGAATGTGTAAGTTGGTAAGAGCTTATTGGTGCGCCCCAGGATTTTCTTCCCATGCGGGTAAAAGAGCGATGACATGTCTCACCTGCTTGAGGAAGAATATCGGAAAGGCAATACCAACAGAGCCATCCCATATCCCTCCTACAGATGGCCCTTTCCAGGTAATACAAATTGATTTCATACAATTGCCACCTTGTAGAAATTTAAAGTATGTATTGGTTTGTATTGACGTGTTCTCAAATTGGGTTGAAGCATTTCCGGCGGCCACAAATACCGCTGTGTTTACTGCAAAGAAAATTGTGCAGGAATTTGTGTGTAGGTACGGTATCCCTAAAATCATTGAAAGTGATAGGGGTAACCATTTTACAGGTGAAGTTTTTCAAGTAATGTGTAAGTTGATGGGAATTAATAGTAAGCTGCACACTCCGTACTGCCCCCAGGCGAGTGCGAAAGTGGAAAGAGTAAACAGCACTATTAAAAACAAATTAAGCAAGGTAATGGCTGAAACAGGATTGTTGTGGCCCGAAGCTTTGCCAATCGTATTATACAGCATCAGTACCACTCCCAGGTCCCCTCTTAATCTGTCTCCTTTTGAAATTCTGTTTGGTCGACAACCCCATGTTATGATTAACCCCCAGGATGATTTGAAATGTAACAATGAAGTAACTGTAAAGTATTTGGTTAAGATGAGTAAGCAATTGAGGAATCAGAATGATAATCTAAAGTTGGTGATTCCTGATTTGCCAGACAGTAATTGTCATGACATTGAACCTGGGGATTATGTAATGATACGGAATTTTCTACGCTCAGGTTGCCTTATTGACAGATGGGAAGGACCATATCAAGTCTTATTGACCAGCACGACAGCATTGAAGGTTGCCGAGAGAGAGACTTGGGTCCATTCGTCTCATTGTAAAAAGGTTGCTGACCCAGAGAGGTCCCGTGATAAAGAACAGACGGTAGAGGTTGTATCACGTAGGTAGAGTTTTGTTAGCGCTGTGTATATCTCTAATTTATTGTATCACTAGAGAGTCTTTTCCGGGAAGGTTGAGACGACACCTGAGCGCTGAGAATAATAAGACCGGAGGCGTTTGTCGAGCCAGATTTCTTTTTCCCTTTTTTTTATTTTCTCCAGTTCCCATCTCCCTCCTATTCTCCTCCCCCCTTCTTATTTTTCTCCTTTTCCTCCTATAAGATGGACTTGTCTCAAGAGACTGTGATCCGGATTTTCCTGTTGACCATGATGTTGACCAGAGCAGTCTGTTTCGGTGAGAGTACCATGGAGGTCGAGAAAGGATCTGGAATGGGTTCTGATGACCAGGATGGAGGCGTAGTTTTCCAAGAGCAACATAATCACCGAGTAAAGGCGAGTATCAGAAAACGATCTGGTAGCATTGACAATAGAAGAAATTGTGAAGGATTGTTAGCTGAAGAGAACTGCATCTGTAGACATTGTGACAATATAGTTGAGGATGGGTGCATCAAGAAAATGTCAGTCCAGTTTTAATATCCACATGGACCGGCATCCATTGAGTGACTATCACTCCTTAGTGGGTAAAGTGTTACACCAGACAGACTGTTGGGTATGCTCTCAAGTACCTCAAGGTCATAGCAAATCAGGACTAGTACCATTCCCTTTAACTGTAGGAGAGGTACTTGAGTTAAGTGGTGGGAGGCCGGTGGACAAGAGGTTTAATATCTCTAGTCCTCCAGGTTTGAAGCTTCACCAGTATCATGTGGATAAGTCCTTAGTATGCTTTAACATTTCCAATCCCCGAAAGCCGGGAAATTGGGAAGTGTCATGGAGTAATCAAACCATGACATTTTCATATAGAGCCGATAGAATGCCCATAGACACAGAGCTTATACGCCAGATAGCCGACAGTGGAAAATATTTCCGGTATAGGTACACTCTAGGAAGTAGGACCATGCGAGTTGGAGAAGTATCACCAGGATACTGTGCACATATCGTACAACCGGATACGTGTACTAGACAGATGGGAGAGTTAGGGTTAGGAGATTTCACATGGAAAGTTTGTAACATGGTTATGTCATACTCCGTCCCATATGTTCTCCCCAATGATGCATATTTCATATGCGGGAGAAAGGCGTATAAGTGGCTTGCCCCAAACTCAGAGGGATTGTGTTACATTGGAAAAGTACTGCCTGAAGTAATGACTGTATCCCATATCAAAATGAAAGACATTCACCGCGGTGCCCAAGCTCCTTATACTCACACTCATTATGAGCACATCGTTAAACGGCACCTGATAGAGAGGACAGAGCATCCGGCCTCTGATCTGATCCATGAATCCACCGGGATTCAATTCCTACTCGCGTTAGATATCACTCGTACCGCCAGAGGAGTGTTAAATTATAGATATATATCTGCGCTAGCAAACTTGTTAGACAATATCACCGAAATGTATGATGACACGTTCAGGTACACTGGGAGAGAGTTACAAGCCTACAAAACAGAGCTGGTTCAGCATAGGATGATTCTCAATTATCTCACAGCAGTGACAGGCGGGTATTGTGTTACCCTAGCAACTCAATATGGAGTAAAGTGCTGCACGTATATTACAAACAGCACTGAGGACCCGGCCGAGGTCATAGACCAAAAGATGGTGACATTTTGCAATTGAAGTGGGAGTTTCGAAGGAAACACAATCTCACTCTCGCTGCTGTGGGTAATGAGCTGACCAGTTGGGTGTCATGGTTGAACCCACGAAATTGGTTCTCTGGTTTAGGAGAATGGGCCCAAGGTATTATAATGGATGTAGGGAAATTTCTCTTGTGTATTCTGGGAGTCGTCATATTGGTTGGTCTGATATTTAGAGGCGTTCGGACTTTAACGAAGTGTAAAGGTAATACCAGAGTGATGAGTCTGAGGAGCGAGGACACTGTAATAACAACAACTAATTTGATTTATGACCCAACGATAGAGACAATGTTGTGATGAAAATGTGATTCCACGGTCCGTTTCTTTCACCCATTTCTCCTTTGTTTTCCTCCAAGGTACAAAGACATCCGCTTGGAAGAAGAATTTGACAACCTCTTTTATACAGACCATTGATGAACTATGTCACAGACCCCCAATATCCCTAGTGACTTTAACTTTTTACGAAAGCCCAATACTTTAGAGACTGTAATTTTATGGACACTGGAACAGCTTTTGTTCGCCATTTACAACAAAAGCACCGAGAGACATCAGACAACATGTACATCAGACAAGACCTCAATCGGCGACTGTTTATTTAAACTCACATAGTTTACGACTGCATTTATAATGATTGTTTCTTATCTTCATCTCTACAACCTCCAGGTAGTATCTCACATAGTCTACAGGTGATTCTCACACATTAGCATTCACATGTTCCCCCCCTTCATGTATCATCAACTAAATGTGCTCCCCCATTTGTTGCAACCAAAAGCCGAAAAGAGCTCGGTAGAGTTTGACAGCCCATCCACAGACCCTTAATACGGGATAAGAAGGATTCAAATGTATACTTCGCAATACCTCGAAGCTTGATTTAGAACACGTACGGCACGATGATACATGACCCCTCAAACATGGATCTCATACACACATGCTTTTACTGTCTCACTAGGTCATACTTTTCCCACCTTCTCCTCTCCTCCCTTTACCCAATCATAAAAAGGTATTTACATGATGACATATATTTTTCTGTTTGAACTGTTTAGGAAGTGGCAGTAATTGGTGACTGCCAAAGGGTGGACTGTCAAAGTCAAAAAATATAGCGACCTATGATGCCTTGTACTAACCCCATGCGCTTGCCCGCTGCACGTGCACATTCTCTCCCGTGCGTGCGCATATTTGCAGTTGCGTGACGGTGCCTCCACGGTCGTGCGCTCAGGTGCGTGGTATGCGCATTTACGGTAGAGTTTGTGTACGTCTGGCGGGCGACTCGATCGTTACATAGTTAATCTAAATAGTGTATTTTATAGGTTATGGTCCCCTTAATAATATCAGTAAGTTTGTTTAGTGTAACTGGTTCATGGACAGAGAGATCCCTCTTTACATGATACGAAGGGTCAGACAGGTTTTGAGCAGTGGTGTTTAGTATGCAACGGAAGAGTATATTATTAGTAACATTCCGGTATTGGTTTGAAAGAGATTAATCGCTCCTGCGTATAGTTATGTTTATAAGAAGTTTATGGACATTTACTGTATTTGCAGTTCATTATCCAAGCGGCGGGAAACCTGAGATTCCCTCCCACCTGAGCAGTTTGAAATAGTCACAGCCCACCTGTTCGAATCAACCTATGACCTTTTGTTATAATGTGAAGACAGATTCCTGTGTCCAATGAACAATGAGATTGTAGGGCCCTTTGTAGTGTACTGTACTTTGTGTATATAAGAAAAGCCAGCCTGGGCCAGCTCAGTCTTCTCTCCAAAAGGTTTTCATCATTGACTAACTAGAGAGCTGGTTCCAGGACTGCGCTAGCGATCATTCCCCACGTGTGTAAGTTCTCTGTGACCAACTTATTCTCTGTTTGTATTTGCCATACTCTCTCTCTCTCTCTCTCACTGTTATTGTTTAGGATTAAGACGCTGTTGTATATTGTATATTTTCAGTTATTCTGTTTAGGTGTTTTATGTTAGTGCTGTAGTGTATAAGCTGTTAACTGTTTTCCCCTTTTAACATAGCTAAATCTCGTTAGTAAAGGTGTTGGAACCTCAGCAAGGTGTCTGTGTTTCACTAGCTAGTATAGAGGGTTTCTGAGCGTCTCAATCGCTCAAGCAGCTTTTATATAATAGAGGTTAATCAGCGTTACATTGTGTTAACATTACAAGACCAAGGTTTACAGTATAGGCTTAGCCTTTCATTGTGTTGCATACAAGGTTTACTGTGTGTCATCCTGTGAGCGTCTGCGCCGCTCGTGTTCCTCTCGTGGACACAGCGTCCGCTACGCTAGTAGCGTAGCATTACGGTGCTCGGGCCGCCTATAGCGCGCTCGATACCCAGCGTAAGCCGTGAGCGAACGTGCCGCTCGTGCGTCTCGACCACGGCCTAGCGTCTGCTACGCTAAGTGCGTACCATTACGGTACCCCGTACGCCCATTGTGTACTGAGTCTCTTACCAATATATAGTGAATGTTATAAGATAAATAATTAGCTTTATCAATTCTCATGTCGCTCACCAGTGATGTCATCCACTCTGCCTGTCACCACTGTCACTTCACTGAAGGAACTGACAGATAAGCGTGTGGAGGGATGCCTGAAATCTATTTACTCCCTTACAGATGCTGTACATAGACCCACTATTGCGGCTTCTTGGGCTGCAAAAGGAATTAAAGCATGGGTTCAGGTATTAGAGGAAGAGCTGCCTGTCTTACATTACCACCGCCGCCTATTACAATCAGGAGGTGTCCTCTGAGGCGGGTGTGTTGGCAGCCAAGGTGTTGACTACGTCTGTCCTGGCTCACTGTATTCTGTGGTTGAGGTCATGGAAGGTGGACCTAGACTCCAAAAAGACCTTGGAGGTACTCCTCATTAAGGGGGACATTTTGTTTGGGGAAGACCAAAATAAAATTGTGTCTGAATTGGCGGCTGCTAAGTCTACCTTTCTCGCAAATACTAATACTTCTGCACAGAAGGCTAAAGGTTGTTACGTTCCTGATGCTCAGAACTGGAGAGATGTTTGTGTAGAGAGTCCAGAGCACCAGGATGTGACGCTGAAATAAGGGATGGTACGGGAATAGCCCCTAGCACCCTACCTCCGTTGTTTTACCCGTGTGGTCAGTTCACGCCTGAGTGACTATGGTTTCTTGGGCCCACGGCAGCCGCGTTTGAAGGGCGGATTAGGTCTGCCCAACTCCGATGCCCCCAGGTCTTAGAGTGAGACAAGGCGTGAACCGAGACAGGATAATAACAAGGGGACCTCTAACTAAAGCAAACAGAAGCTAGGGGCTACTAACTACCCTAAAACTAAATATATGTGCGGCACGCCGCCAAAGGAAAAGAACAACAAAAGATACCACTGTCCACTCCCCCACACGGCACCGCCGAGTTCCGGGGAGGACAGTGAAAAGCGGAAACCTCCGCAAAAACCACCAATACAAAAGTAAAACAAGGACTAAGCGGCCTAGGCCGCAACATGCGGCAGAAGCCGCTACTCACGAAACCGGGAGAGAACCCCTACAAGCGAGAACCCCCAGATGACCGCAACAGGTTCACTTGGACAGGAAGGATTCCCAGGACTGGCTTCAGAACTCCAGAACTCAGGAGCACAGGAAGCAGGATCAACCAGATACAGCTGACCAGGAACAGACGTTGCAAGGCAGGAACAGCATACAGGAAGCTATCACCGGCGAGGCTGCAGTGTGCTGGCTCCCATAAAAAGACCCTGCTGGCCAATGACAGGAGGGCCAGCAAGAGCAGCCCCCAGACCCTAATTACTAGTTGCCGTGCAGCTGCCCTGCTGCACGAGCAACTAATCAATCCTATCTGGCAACGGGGAACGCGGTCCGCCAATGGCGTCCCCGTTGCTATGGACCCAGCGGCTGAGGACGCCCGGCGTCCTAGCGTTGCCAGGGACCCGGCGGCTACAATACGCATGGCGTCATGGCGTTGCTAGGCGCCAGGCGGGCAGGGAGGGAGGTGCGGCGGCCGTGAGCAGACCAAACGGCGCCGCGGACCGCGGCACCTAACAGTACCCCCCCCCCCCCTTGAGGAGGGGTTAAAGAACCCCTAAAGCCGGGTTTCTGAGGAAATTCCTGAAAGAATAATCTCTTAAGTTTAGGGGCATGTAAATCGTTATCCAGGACCCAAGACCTTTCTTCCGGGCCATAGCCTTTCCAGTGAACCAAAAAATAAAGCCGGCCCCGAGAAACTTTGGAATCTAAAACCTTCTCCACCAAGAACTCTTGTTGCACCTGAACATCCACCGGAGGTCTACCCTGGGAAGTCTTCCGAGGGAATCTCCTGGAAGAAAAATACTGCTTCAGAAGGGAACAGTGAAAAGTATTGCCAATTTTGAGTGATTTAGGCAAGCGTAGCCGAAAAGCAACTGGTTGACCTTCTTAACGATAAGGAACGGTCCAATAAATTTGGGTCCCAATCTAGCCGAGGGTTGTCGGAGCTTGATGTTGCGGGTTGACAACCACACCTTATCTCCCACCTTAAAAGTGCATGGGCGTCGGAACCTATCAGAAAAAAAAATTTCTCGGAAGGCAGCCATTCTTAAGGGCAAAGTGCACCTTTTTCCAAATCATTATATAGCGCGCTCGATACCCAGTTAAGGTCAACGAGGAGACTGGAAAATGAGGGTAAAAAGAATTGGCTCTAGGATGAAAGCCCAAGACCGAAAAGAATGGAGACTCCTTGGTGGAAGAATGACAAGAGTTATTATAGGCAAACTCGGCCAAAGGAAGAAATTCAGACCAATCATTCTGAAGTTTGGCCGAATATAGCCGTAAATACTGTTTTAACGACTGATTAACACGTTCAGTTTGTCCGTTAGACTGTGGATGGTACCCAGATGTTAATGAGAGTTTCATATTTAATGAGGCACAAAAACGTTTCCAGAAACGGGCGATGAATTGCGGTCCCCGATCAGAGACAATATCCCTGGGTAAACCATGGAGCCTGAACACATGGCGGAGAAATAAAACTGCCAACCCTTGAGCAGAGGGTAATCGGGGGAGAGCAATGAAGTGGGCCATCTTACTAAAACGGTCTACTACCACCCAAATGACTCGAAATCCAGCTGAAAGAGGAAGGTCCACCACGAAATCCATGGATATATGTGACCATGGCCTGAGAGGAACGGCTAAAGGCATGAGTTGCCCGACCGGCAACGCTCGAGATACCTTGTACTGAGCACAAACCTGACAGGAACGGACAAATTCCCTTACATCTTTAGAAAGATTAGGCCACCACACTGAGCGAGAGATTAACTCCAAGGTCTTAGTGATACCCGGATGACCAGAAACCTTATTATCATGAAACTCAGCTAGAACAGTGCCTCTCAGAAATTCAGGGACGAAGAGACGATCTGCAGGAGTGACTTTGGGAGCCTGCTGCTGAAGCTGGACTAGCTGTGTAAATAAATCCTGTGTGAGGCCAGCCCGGATGACAGACGATGGGACTATGGGGGTAGTAGCTGGGTGGTTATTATGAACCGGAAGAAAACAACGTGACAGGGCATCGGCTTTTGTATTCTTGGAACCGGGCCTGAAGGTGATAATAAACCTGAAACGAGTAAAAAACAGCGCCCAACGTGCCTGTCGAGCATTAAGCCATTTAGCTGACTCAATATACTGCAGGTTCTTGTGGTCAGTAAACACCGTAATGGTATGCCTTGCTCCTTCCAGCCAGTGCCTCCACTCCTCGAAAGCCCATTTAACTGCCAACAATTCTCGATTACCAACATCATAGTTGGATTCTGCGGAGGAGAATTTTCTGGACATGAAGGCACATGGGTGTAATTCCTGAGACTCCGGGTCTTCCTGAGAAAGGATAGCCCCCACTCCAACCTCTGAGGCATCTACCTCGACAATAAAGGGGAGATCCGGGTTAGGGTGTCTGAGTACTGGAGCTGAGACAAAGGCCTGCTTTAAGGCCAGAAAGGCAGACTTGGCTTCAGGCGACCAATTGGAAGGATCCGCTCCTTTTTTAGTCAATGCCACAGTAGGAGCAACCAAATTTGAGAAGGTATGAATAAAACGCCTA
>NW_026968778.1:0-70263 GCF_028390025.1 Pseudophryne corroboree
TTAAAATTTTAATTCTAGTGTCCTTCGTTTGGGAGAAAAATGCAAAGGTACAAGACAGCTTTTCCTTGCCAATATCTCTCTTTTGCAAAGAGCTGCGCATTGGAAAATTCAGGGCTATGTCGTGTAGATGATGGCCTAACAGGAGGCTTTAAAATTTTAATTCTAGTGTCCTTCGTTTGGGAGAAAAATGCAAAGGTACAAGACAGCTTTTCCTTGCCAATATCTCTCTTTTGCAAAGAGCTGCGCATTGGAAAATTCAGGGCTATGTCGTGTAGATGATGGCCTAACAGGAGGCTTTAAAATTTTAATTCTAGTGTCCTTCGTTTGGGAGAAAAATGCAAAGGTACAAGACAGATTTTCCTTGCCAATATCTCTCTATTGCAAAGAGCTACGCATTGGAAAATTCAGGGCTATGCCTTGTAGATAAAGCACTAACAGGAGGCTTTAAAATTTTAATTCTAGTGTCCTTCGTTTGGGAGAAAAATGCAAAGGTACACGACAGCTTTTCCTTGCCAATATCTCTCTTTTGCAAAGAGCTGCGCATTGGAAAATTCAGGGCTATGTCGTGTAGATGATGGCCTAACAGGAGGCTTTAAAATTTTCTTTCTAGTGTCCTTCGTTTGGGAGAAAAATGCAAAGGTACAAGACAGCTTTTCCTTGCCAATATCTCTCTTTTGCAAAGAGCTACGCATTGGAAAATTCAGGGCTATGTCGTGTAGATGATGGCCTAACAGGAGGCTTTAAAATTTTCTTTCTAGTGACCTTCGTTTGGGAGAAAAATGCAAAGGTACAAGACAGCTTTTCCTTGCCAATATCTCTCTTTTGCAAAGAGCTGCGCATTGGAAAATTCAGGGCTATGTCGTGTAGATGATGGCCTAACAGGAGGCTTTAAAATTTTCTTTCTAGTGACCTTCGTTTGGGAGAAAAATGCAAAGGTACAAGACAGCTTTTCCTTGCCAATATCTCTCTTTTGCAAAGAGCTGCGCATTGGAAAATTCAGGGCTATGTCGTGTAGATGATGGCCTAACAGGAGGCTTTAAAATTTTCTTTCTAGTGTCCTTCGTTTGGGAGAAAAATGCAATGGTACAAGACAGCTTTTCCTTGCCAATATCTCTCTTTTGCAAAGAGCTGCGCATTGGAAAATTCATAGCTATGCCGTGTAGATGATGGTCTAACAGGAGGCTTTAAAATTTTCTTTCTAGTGTCCTTCGTTTGGGTGAAAAATGCAATGGTACAAGACAGCTTTTCCTTGCCAATATCTCTCTTTTGCAAAGAGCTGCGCATTGGAAAATTCAGGGCTATGTCGTGTAGATGATGGCCTAACAGGAGGCTTTAAAATTTTCTTTCTAGTGTCCTTCGTTTGGGAGAAAAATGCAAAGGTACAAGACAGGTTTTCCTTGCCAATATCTCTCTTTTGCAAAGAGCTGCGCATTGGAAAATTCAGGGCTATGTCGTGTAGATGATTGCCTAACAGGAGGCTTTAAAATTTTAATTCTAGTGTCCTTCGTTTGGGAGAAAAATGCAAAGGTACAAGACAGCTTTTCCTTGCCAATATCTCTCTTTTGCAAAGAGCTGCGCATTGGAAAATTCAGGGCTATGTCGTGTAGATGATGGCCTAACAGGAGGCTTTAAAATTATCTTTCTAGTGTCCTTCGTTTGGGAGAAAAATGCAAAGGTACAAGACAGCTTTTCCTTGCCAATATCTCTCTTTTGCAAAGAGCTGCGCATTGGAAAATTCAGGGCTATGTCGTGTAGATGATGGCCTAACAGGAGGCTTTAAAATTTTAATTCTAGTGTCCTTCGTTTGGGAGAAAAATGCAAAGGTACAAGACAGCTTTTCCTTGCCAATATCTCTCTTTTGCAAAGAGCTGCGCATTGGAAAATTCAGGGCTATGTCGTGTAGATGATGGCCTAACAGGAGGCTTTAAAATTTTAATTCTAGTGTCCTTCGTTTGGGAGAAAAATGCAAAGGTACAAGACAGCTTTTCCTTGCCAATATCTCTCTTTTGCAAAGAGCTGCGCATTGGAAAATTCAGGGCTATGTCGTGTAGATGATGGCCTAACAGGAGGCTTTAAAATTATCTTTCTAGTGTCCTTCGTTTGGGAGAAAAATGCAAAGGTACAAGACAGCTTTTCCTTGCCAATATCTCTCTTTTGCAAAGAGCTGCGCATTGGAAAATTCAGGGCTATGTCGTGTAGATGATGGCCTAACAGGAGGCTTTAAAATTTTAATTCTAGTGTCCTTCGTTTGGGAGAAAAATGCAAAGGTACAAGACAGCTTTTCCTTGCCAATATCTCTCTTTTGCAAAGAGCTGCGCATTGGAAAATTCAGGGCTATGTCGTGTAGATGATGGCCTAACAGGAGGCTTTAAAATTTTAATTATAGTGTCCTTCGTTTGGGAGAAAAATGCAAAGGTACAAGACAGCTTTTCCTTGCCAATATCTCTCTTTTGCAAAGAGCTGCGCATTGGAAAATTCAGGGCTATGTCGTGTAGATGATGGCCTAACAGGAGGCTTTAAAATTTTCTTTCTAGTGACCTTCGTTTGGGAGAAAAATGCAAAGGTACAAGACAGCTTTTCCTTGCCAATATCTCTCTTTTGCAAAGAGCTGCGCATTGGAAAATTCAGGGCTATGTCGTGTAGATGATGGCCTAACAGGAGGCTTTAAAATTTTCTTTCTAGTGTCCTTCGTTTGGGAGAAAAATGCAAAGGTACAAGACAGCTTTTCCTTGCCAATATCTCTCTTTTGCAAAGAGCTGCGCATTGGAAAATTCAGGGCTATGTCGTGTAGATGATGGCCTAACAGGAGGCTTTAAAATTATCTTTCTAGTGTCCTTCGTTTGGGAGAAAAATGCAAAGGTACAAGACAGCTTTTCCTTGCCAATATCTATCTTTTGCAAAGAGCTGCGCATTGGAAAATTCAGGGCTATGTCGTGTAGATGATGGCCTAACAGGAGGCTTTAAAATTTTAATTCTAGTGTCCTTCGTTTGGGAGAAAAATGCAAAGGTACAAGACAGCTTTTCCTTGCCAATATCTCTCTTTTGCAAAGAGCTGCGCATTGGAAAATTCAGGGCTATGTCGTGTAGATGATGGCCTAACAGGAGGCTTTAAAATTTTAATTCTAGTGTCCTTCGTTTGGGAGAAAAATGCAAAGGTACAAGACAGCTTTTCCTTGCCAATATCTCTCTTTTGCAAAGAGCTGCGCATTGGAAAATTCAGGGCTATGTCGTGTAGATGATGTCCTAACAGGAGGCTTTAAAATTTTAATTCTAGTGTCCTTCGTTTGGGAGAAAAATGCAAAGGTACAAGACAGCTTTTCCTTGCCAATATCTCTCTATTGCAAAGAGCTACGCATTGGAAAATTCAGGGCTATGCCGTGTAGATGAAGCACTAACAGGAGGCTTTAAAATTTTAATTCTAGTGTCCTTCGTTTGGGAGAAAAATGCAAAGGTACAAGACAGCTTTTCCTTGCCAATATCTCTCTTTTGCAAAGAGCTGCGCATTGGAAAATTCAGGGCTATGTCGTGTAGATGATGGCCTAACAGGAGGCTTTCAAATTTTCTTTCTAGTGTCCTTCGTTTGGGAGAAAAATGCAAAGGTACAAGACAGCTTTTCCTTGCCAATATCTCTCTTTTGCAAAGAGCTGCGCATTGGAAAATTCAGGGCTATGTCGTGTAGATGATGGCCTAACAGGAGGCTTTAAAATTTTCTTTCTAGTGACCTTCGTTTGGGAGAAAAATGCAAAGGTACAAGACAGCTTTTCCTTGCCAATATCTCTCTTTTGCAAAGAGCTGCGCATTGGAAAATTCAGGGCTATGTCGTGTAGATGATGGCCTAACAGGAGGCTTTAAAATTTTCTTTCTAGTGTCCTTCGTTTGGGAGAAAAATGCAAAGGTACAAGACAGCTTTTCCTTGCCAATATCTCTCTTTTGCAAAGAGCTGCGCATTGGAAAATTCAGGGCTATGTCGTGTAGATGATGGCCTAACAGGAGGCTTTAAAATTATCTTTCTAGTGTCCTTCGTTTGGGAGAAAAATGCAAAGGTACAAGACAGCTTTTCCTTGCCAATATCTCTCTTTTGTAAAGAGCTGCGCATTGGAAAATTCAGGGCTATGTCGTGTAGATGATGGCCTAACAGGAGGCTTTAAAATTTTAATTCTAGTGTCCTTCGTTTGGGAGAAAAATGCAAAGGTACAAGACAGCTTTTCCTTGCCAATATCTCTCTTTTGCAAAGAGCTGCGCATTGGAAAATTCAGGGCTATGTCGTGTAGATGATGGCCTAACAGGAGGCTTTAAAATTTTAATTCTAGTGTCCTTCGTTTGGGAGAAAAATGCAAAGGTACAAGACAGCTTTTCCTTGCCAATATCTCTCTTTTGCAAAGAGCTGCGCATTGGAAAATTCAGGGCTATGTCGTGTAGATGATGGCCTAACAGGAGGCTTTAAAATTTTCTTTCTAGTGACCTTCGTTTGGGAGAAAAATGCAAAGGTACAAGACAGCTTTTCCTTGCCAATATCTCTCTTTTGCAAAGAGCTGCGCATTGGAAAATTCAGGGCTATGTCGTGTAGATGATGGCCTAACAGGAGGCTTTAAAATTTTCTTTCTAGTGTCCTTCGTTTGGGAGAAAAATGCAAAGGTACAAGACAGCTTTTCCTTGCCAATATCTCTCTTTTGCAAAGAGCTGCGCATTGGAAAATTCAGGGCTATGTCGTGTAGATGATGGCCTAACAGGAGGCTTTAAAATTATCTTTCTAGTGTCCTTCGTTTGGGAGAAAAATGCAAAGGTACAAGACAGCTTTTCCTTGCCAATATCTCTCTTTTGCAAAGAGCTGCGCATTGGAAAATTCAGGGCTATGTCGTGTAGATGATGGCCTAACAGGAGGCTTTAAAATTTTAATTCTAGTGTCCTTCGTTTGGGAGAAAAATGCAAAGGTACAAGACAGCTTTTCCTTGCCAATATCTCTCTTTTGCAAAGAGCTGCGCATTGGAAAATTCAGGGCTATGTCGTGTAGATGATGGCCTAACAGGAGGCTTTAAAATTTTAATTCTAGTGTCCTTCGTTTGGGAGAAAAATGCAAAGGTACAAGACAGCTTTTCCTTGCCAATATCTCTCTTTTGCAAAGAGCTGCGCATTGGAAAATTCAGGGCTATGTCGTGTAGATGATGGCCTAACAGGAGGCTTTAAAATTTTAATTCTAGTGTCCTTCGTTTGGGAGAAAAATGCAAAGGTACAAGACAGCTTTTCCTTGCCAATATCTCTCTATTGCAAAGAGCTACGCATTGGAAAATTCAGGGCTATGCCGTGTAGATGAAGCACTAACAGGAGGCTTTAAAATTTTAATTCTAGTGTCCTTCGTTTGGGAGAAAAATGCAAAGGTACAAGACAGCTTTTCCTTGCCAATATCTTTCTTTTGCAAAGAGCTACGCATTGGAAAATTCAGGGCTATGTCGTGTAGATGATGGCCTAACAGGAGGCTTTAAAATTATCTTTCTAGTGTCCTTCGTTTGGGAGAAAAATGCAAAGGTACAAGACAGCTTTTCCTTGCCAATATCTCTCTTTTGCAAAGAGCTGCGCATTGGAAAATTCAGGGCTATGTCGTGTAGATGATGGCCTAACAGGAGGCTTTAAAATTTTAATTCTAGTGTCCTTCGTTTGGGAGAAAAATGCAAAGGTACAAGACAGCTTTTCCTTGCCAATATCTCTCTTTTGCAAAGAGCTGCGCATTGGAAAATTCAGGGCTATGTCGTGTAGATGATGGCCTAACAGGAGGCTTTAAAATTTTAATTCTAGTGTCCTTCGTTTGGGAGAAAAATGCAAAGGTACAAGACAGCTTTTCCTTGCCAATATCTCTCTTTTGCAAAGAGCTGCGCATTGGAAAATTCAGGGCTATGTCGTGTAGATGATGGCCTAACAGGAGGCTTTAAAATTATCTTTCTAGTGTCCTTCGTTTGGGAGAAAAATGCAAAGGTACAAGACAGCTTTTCCTTGCCAATATCTCTCTTTTGCAAAGAGCTGCGCATTGGAAAATTCAGGGCTATGTCGTGTAGATGATGGCCTAACAGGAGGCTTTAAAATTTTAATTCTAGTGTCCTTCGTTTGGGAGAAAAATGCAAAGGTACAAGACAGCTTTTCCTTGCCAATATCTCTCTTTTGCAAAGAGCTGCGCATTGGAAAATTCAGGGCTATGTCGTGTAGATGATGGCCTAACAGGAGGCTTTAAAATTTTAATTATAGTGTCCTTCGTTTGGGAGAAAAATGCAAAGGTACAAGACAGCTTTTCCTTGCCAATATCTCTCTTTTGCAAAGAGCTGCGCATTGGAAAATTCAGGGCTATGTCGTGTAGATGATGGCCTAACAGGAGGCTTTAAAATTTTCTTTCTAGTGACCTTCGTTTGGGAGAAAAATGCAAAGGTACAAGACAGCTTTTCCTTGCCAATATCTCTCTTTTGCAAAGAGCTGCGCATTGGAAAATTCAGGGCTATGTCGTGTAGATGATGGCCTAACAGGAGGCTTTAAAATTTTCTTTCTAGTGTCCTTCGTTTGGGAGAAAAATGCAAAGGTACAAGACAGCTTTTCCTTGCCAATATCTCTCTTTTGCAAAGAGCTGCGCATTGGAAAATTCAGGGCTATGTCGTGTAGATGATGGCCTAACAGGAGGCTTTAAAATTATCTTTCTAGTGTCCTTCGTTTGGGAGAAAAATGCAAAGGTACAAGACAGCTTTTCCTTGCCAATATCTATCTTTTGCAAAGAGCTGCGCATTGGAAAATTCAGGGCTATGTCGTGTAGATGATGGCCTAACAGGAGGCTTTAAAATTTTAATTCTAGTGTCCTTCGTTTGGGAGAAAAATGCAAAGGTACAAGACAGCTTTTCCTTGCCAATATCTCTCTTTTGCAAAGAGCTGCGCATTGGAAAATTCAGGGCTATGTCGTGTAGATGATGGCCTAACAGGAGGCTTTAAAATTTTAATTCTAGTGTCCTTCGTTTGGGAGAAAAATGCAAAGGTACAAGACAGCTTTTCCTTGCCAATATCTCTCTTTTGCAAAGAGCTGCGCATTGGAAAATTCAGGGCTATGTCGTGTAGATGATGTCCTAACAGGAGGCTTTAAAATTTTAATTCTAGTGTCCTTCGTTTGGGAGAAAAATGCAAAGGTACAAGACAGCTTTTCCTTGCCAATATCTCTCTATTGCAAAGAGCTACGCATTGGAAAATTCAGGGCTATGCCGTGTAGATGAAGCACTAACAGGAGGCTTTAAAATTTTAATTCTAGTGTCCTTCGTTTGGGAGAAAAATGCAAAGGTACAAGACAGCTTTTCCTTGCCAATATCTCTCTTTTGCAAAGAGCTGCGCATTGGAAAATTCAGGGCTATGTCGTGTAGATGATGGCCTAACAGGAGGCTTTCAAATTTTCTTTCTAGTGTCCTTCGTTTGGGAGAAAAATGCAAAGGTACAAGACAGCTTTTCCTTGCCAATATCTCTCTTTTGCAAAGAGCTGCGCATTGGAAAATTCAGGGCTATGTCGTGTAGATGATGGCCTAACAGGAGGCTTTAAAATTTTCTTTCTAGTGACCTTCGTTTGGGAGAAAAATGCAAAGGTACAAGACAGCTTTTCCTTGCCAATATCTCTCTTTTGCAAAGAGCTGCGCATTGGAAAATTCAGGGCTATGTCGTGTAGATGATGGTCTAACAGGAGGCTTTAAAATTTTCTTTCTAGTGTCCTTCGTTTGGGAGAAAAATGCAAAGGTACAAGACAGCTTTTCCTTGCCAATATCTCTCTTTTGCAAAGAGCTGCGCATTGGAAAATTCAGGGCTATGTCGTGTAGATGATGGCCTAACAGGAGGCTTTAAAATTATCTTTCTAGTGTCCTTCGTTTGGGAGAAAAATGCAAAGGTACAAGACAGCTTTTCCTTGCCAATATCTCTCTTTTGTAAAGAGCTGCGCATTGGAAAATTCAGGGCTATGTCGTGTAGATGATGGCCTAACAGGAGGCTTTAAAATTTTAATTCTAGTGTCCTTCGTTTGGGAGAAAAATGCAAAGGTACAAGACAGCTTTTCCTTGCCAATATCTCTCTTTTGCAAAGAGCTGCGCATTGGAAAATTCAGGGCTATGTCGTGTAGATGATGGCCTAACAGGAGGCTTTAAAATTTTAATTCTAGTGTCCTTCGTTTGGGAGAAAAATGCAAAGGTACAAGACAGCTTTTCCTTGCCAATATCTCTCTTTTGCAAAGAGCTGCGCATTGGAAAATTCAGGGCTATGTCGTGTAGATGATGGCCTAACAGGAGGCTTTAAAATTTTCTTTCTAGTGACCTTCGTTTGGGAGAAAAATGCAAAGGTACAAGACAGCTTTTCCTTGCCAATATCTCTCTTTTGCAAAGAGCTGCGCATTGGAAAATTCAGGGCTATGTCGTGTAGATGATGGCCTAACAGGAGGCTTTAAAATTTTCTTTCTAGTGTCCTTCGTTTGGGAGAAAAATGCAAAGGTACAAGACAGCTTTTCCTTGCCAATATCTCTCTTTTGCAAAGAGCTGCGCATTGGAAAATTCAGGGCTATGTCGTGTAGATGATGGCCTAACAGGAGGCTTTAAAATTATCTTTCTAGTGTCCTTCGTTTGGGAGAAAAATGCAAAGGTACAAGACAGCTTTTCCTTGCCAATATCTCTCTTTTGCAAAGAGCTGCGCATTGGAAAATTCAGGGCTATGTCGTGTAGATGATGGCCTAACAGGAGGCTTTAAAATTTTAATTCTAGTGTCCTTCGTTTGGGAGAAAAATGCAAAGGTACAAGACAGCTTTTCCTTGCCAATATCTCTCTTTTGCAAAGAGCTGCGCATTGGAAAATTCAGGGCTATGTCGTGTAGATGATGGCCTAACAGGAGGCTTTAAAATTTTAATTCTAGTGTCCTTCGTTTGGGAGAAAAATGCAAAGGTACAAGACAGCTTTTCCTTGCCAATATCTCTCTTTTGCAAAGAGCTGCGCATTGGAAAATTCAGGGCTATGTCGTGTAGATGATGGCCTAACAGGAGGCTTTAAAATTTTAATTCTAGTGTCCTTCGTTTGGGAGAAAAATGCAAAGGTACAAGACAGCTTTTCCTTGCCAATATCTCTCTATTGCAAAGAGCTACGCATTGGAAAATTCAGGGCTATGCCGTGTAGATGAAGCACTAACAGGAGGCTTTAAAATTTTAATTCTAGTGTCCTTCGTTTGGGAGAAAAATGCAAAGGTACAAGACAGCTTTTCCTTGCCAATATCTTTCTTTTGCAAAGAGCTACGCATTGGAAAATTCAGGGCTATGTCGTGTAGATGATGGCCTAACAGGAGGCTTTAAAATTTTCTTTCTAGTGTCCTTCGTTTGGGAGAAAAATGCAAAGGTACAAGACAGCTTTTCCTTGCCAATATCTCTCTTTTGCAAAGAGCTGCGCATTGGAAAATTCAGGGCTATGTCGTGTAGATGATGGCCTAACAGGAGGCTTTAAAATTATCTTTCTAGTGTCCTTCGTTTGGGAGAAAAATGCAAAGGTACAAGACAGCTTTTCCTTGCCAATATCTCTCTTTTGCAAAGAGCTGCGCATTGGAAAATTCAGGGCTATGTCGTGTAGATGATGGCCTAACAGGAGGCTTTAAAATTTTAATTCTAGTGTCCTTCGTTTGGGAGAAAAATGCAAAGGTACAAGACAGCTTTTCCTTGCCAATATCTCTCTTTTGCAAAGAGCTGCGCATTGGAAAATTCAGGGCTATGTCGTGTAGATGATGGCCTAACAGGAGGCTTTAAAATTTTAATTCTAGTGTCCTTCGTTTGGGAGAAAAATGCAAAGGTACAAGACAGCTTTTCCTTGCCAATATCTCTCTTTTGCAAAGAGCTGCGCATTGGAAAATTCAGGGCTATGTCGTGTAGATGATGGCCTAACAGGAGGCTTTAAAATTTTAATTCTAGTGTCCTTCGTTTGGGAGAAAAATGCAAAGGTACAAGACAGATTTTCCTTGCCAATATCTCTCTATTGCAAAGAGCTACGCATTGGAAAATTCAGGGCTATGCCTTGTAGATAAAGCACTAACAGGAGGCTTTAAAATTTTAATTCTAGTGTCCTTCGTTTGGGAGAAAAATGCAAAGGTACACGACAGCTTTTCCTTGCCAATATCTCTCTTTTGCAAAGAGCTGCGCATTGGAAAATTCAGGGCTATGTCGTGTAGATGATGGCCTAACAGGAGGCTTTAAAATTTTCTTTCTAGTGTCCTTCGTTTGGGAGAAAAATGCAAAGGTACAAGACAGCTTTTCCTTGCCAATATCTCTCTTTTGCAAAGAGCTACGCATTGGAAAATTCAGGGCTATGTCGTGTAGATGATGGCCTAACAGGAGGCTTTAAAATTTTCTTTCTAGTGACCTTCGTTTGGGAGAAAAATGCAAAGGTACAAGACAGCTTTTCCTTGCCAATATCTCTCTTTTGCAAAGAGCTGCGCATTGGAAAATTCAGGGCTATGTCGTGTAGATGATGGCCTAACAGGAGGCTTTAAAATTTTCTTTCTAGTGACCTTCGTTTGGGAGAAAAATGCAAAGGTACAAGACAGCTTTTCCTTGCCAATATCTCTCTTTTGCAAAGAGCTGCGCATTGGAAAATTCAGGGCTATGTCGTGTAGATGATGGCCTAACAGGAGGCTTTAAAATTTTCTTTCTAGTGTCCTTCGTTTGGGAGAAAAATGCAATGGTACAAGACAGCTTTTCCTTGCCAATATCTCTCTTTTGCAAAGAGCTGCGCATTGGAAAATTCATAGCTATGCCGTGTAGATGATGGTCTAACAGGAGGCTTTAAAATTTTCTTTCTAGTGTCCTTCGTTTGGGTGAAAAATGCAATGGTACAAGACAGCTTTTCCTTGCCAATATCTCTCTTTTGCAAAGAGCTGCGCATTGGAAAATTCAGGGCTATGTCGTGTAGATGATGGCCTAACAGGAGGCTTTAAAATTTTCTTTCTAGTGTCCTTCGTTTGGGAGAAAAATGCAAAGGTACAAGACAGGTTTTCCTTGCCAATATCTCTCTTTTGCAAAGAGCTGCGCATTGGAAAATTCAGGGCTATGTCGTGTAGATGATTGCCTAACAGGAGGCTTTAAAATTTTAATTCTAGTGTCCTTCGTTTGGGAGAAAAATGCAAAGGTACAAGACAGCTTTTCCTTGCCAATATCTCTCTTTTGCAAAGAGCTGCGCATTGGAAAATTCAGGGCTATGTCGTGTAGATGATGGCCTAACAGGAGGCTTTAAAATTATCTTTCTAGTGTCCTTCGTTTGGGAGAAAAATGCAAAGGTACAAGACAGCTTTTCCTTGCCAATATCTCTCTTTTGCAAAGAGCTGCGCATTGGAAAATTCAGGGCTATGTCGTGTAGATGATGGCCTAACAGGAGGCTTTAAAATTTTAATTCTAGTGTCCTTCGTTTGGGAGAAAAATGCAAAGGTACAAGACAGCTTTTCCTTGCCAATATCTCTCTTTTGCAAAGAGCTGCGCATTGGAAAATTCAGGGCTATGTCGTGTAGATGATGGCCTAACAGGAGGCTTTAAAATTTTAATTCTAGTGTCCTTCGTTTGGGAGAAAAATGCAAAGGTACAAGACAGCTTTTCCTTGCCAATATCTCTCTTTTGCAAAGAGCTGCGCATTGGAAAATTCAGGGCTATGTCGTGTAGATGATGGCCTAACAGGAGGCTTTAAAATTTTAATTCTAGTGTCCTTCGTTTGGGAGAAAAATGCAAAGGTACAAGACAGCTTTTCCTTGCCAATATCTCTCTTTTGCAAAGAGCTGCGCATTGGAAAATTCAGGGCTATGTCGTGTAGATGATGGCCTAACAGGAGGCTTTAAAATTTTAATTCTAGTGTCCTTCGTTTGGGAGAAAAATGCAAAGGTACAAGACAGCTTTTCCTTGCCAATATCTCTCTTTTGCAAAGAGCTGCGCATTGGAAAATTCAGGGCTATGTCGTGTAGATGATTGCCTAACAGGAGGCTTTAAAATTTTAATTCTAGTGTCCTTCGTTTGGGAGAAAAATGCAAAGGTACAAGACAGCTTTTCCTTGCCAATATCTCTCTTTTGCAAAGAGCTGCGCATTGGAAAATTCAGGGCTATGTCGTGTAGATGATGGCCTAACAGGAGGCTTTAAAATTATCTTTCTAGTGTCCTTCGTTTGGGAGAAAAATGCAAAGGTACAAGACAGCTTTTCCTTGCCAATATCTCTCTTTTGCAAAGAGCTGCGCATTGGAAAATTCAGGGCTATGTCGTGTAGATGATGGCCTAACAGGAGGCTTTAAAATTTTCTTTCTAGTGTCCTTCGTTTGGGAGAAAAATGCAATGGTACAAGACAGCTTTTCCTTGCCAATATCTCTCTTTTGCAAAGAGCTGCGCATTGGAAAATTCATAGCTATGCCGTGTAGATGATGGTCTAACAGGAGGCTTTAAAATTTTCTTTCTAGTGTCCTTCGTTTGGGTGAAAAATGCAATGGTACAAGACAGCTTTTCCTTGCCAATATCTCTCTTTTGCAAAGAGCTGCGCATTGGAAAATTCAGGGCTATGTCGTGTAGATGATGGCCTAACAGGAGGCTTTAAAATTTTCTTTCTAGTGTCCTTCGTTTGGGAGAAAAATGCAAAGGTACAAGACAGGTTTTCCTTGCCAATATCTCTCTTTTGCAAAGAGCTGCGCATTGGAAAATTCAGGGCTATGTCGTGTAGATGATTGCCTAACAGGAGGCTTTAAAATTTTAATTCTAGTGTCCTTCGTTTGGGAGAAAAATGCAAAGGTACAAGACAGCTTTTCCTTGCCAATATCTCTCTTTTGCAAAGAGCTGCGCATTGGAAAATTCAGGGCTATGTCGTGTAGATGATGGCCTAACAGGAGGCTTTAAAATTATCTTTCTAGTGTCCTTCGTTTGGGAGAAAAATGCAAAGGTACAAGACAGCTTTTCCTTGCCAATATCTCTCTTTTGCAAAGAGCTGCGCATTGGAAAATTCAGGGCTATGTCGTGTAGATGATGGCCTAACAGGAGGCTTTAAAATTTTAATTCTAGTGTCCTTCGTTTGGGAGAAAAATGCAAAGGTACAAGACAGCTTTTCCTTGCCAATATCTCTCTTTTGCAAAGAGCTGCGCATTGGAAAATTCAGGGCTATGTCGTGTAGATGATGGCCTAACAGGAGGCTTTAAAATTTTAATTCTAGTGTCCTTCGTTTGGGAGAAAAATGCAAAGGTACAAGACAGCTTTTCCTTGCCAATATCTCTCTTTTGCAAAGAGCTGCGCATTGGAAAATTCAGGGCTATGTCGTGTAGATGATGGCCTAACAGGAGGCTTTAAAATTTTAATTCTAGTGTCCTTCGTTTGGGAGAAAAATGCAAAGGTACAAGACAGCTTTTCCTTGCCAATATCTCTCTTTTGCAAAGAGCTGCGCATTGGAAAATTCAGGGCTATGTCGTGTAGATGATTGCCTAACAGGAGGCTTTAAAATTTTAATTCTAGTGTCCTTCGTTTGGGAGAAAAATGCAAAGGTACAAGACAGCTTTTCCTTGCCAATATCTCTCTTTTGCAAAGAGCTGCGCATTGGAAAATTCAGGGCTATGTCGTGTAGATGATGGCCTAACAGGAGGCTTTAAAATTATCTTTCTAGTGTCCTTCGTTTGGGAGAAAAATGCAAAGGTACAAGACAGCTTTTCCTTGCCAATATCTCTCTTTTGCAAAGAGCTGCGCATTGGAAAATTCAGGGCTATGTCGTGTAGATGATGGCCTAACAGGAGGCTTTAAAATTTTAATTCTAGTGTCCTTCGTTTGGGAGAAAAATGCAAAGGTACAAGACAGCTTTTCCTTGCCAATATCTCTCTTTTGCAAAGAGCTGCGCATTGGAAAATTCAGGGCTATGTCGTGTAGATGATGGCCTAACAGGAGGCTTTAAAATTTTAATTCTAGTGTCCTTCGTTTGGGAGAAAAATGCAAAGGTACAAGACAGCTTTTCCTTGCCAATATCTCTCTTTTGCAAAGAGCTGCGCATTGGAAAATTCAGGGCTATGTCGTGTAGATGATGGCCTAACAGGAGGCTTTAAAATTTTAATTCTAGTGTCCTTCGTTTGGGAGAAAAATGCAAAGGTACAAGACAGCTTTTCCTTGCCAATATCTCTCTTTTGCAAAGAGCTGCGCATTGGAAAATTCAGGGCTATGTCGTGTAGATGATGGCCTAACAGGAGGCTTTAAAATTTTAATTCTAGTGTCCTTCGTTTGGGAGAAAAATGCAAAGGTACAAGACAGCTTTTCCTTGCCAATATCTCTCTTTTGCAAAGAGCTGCGCATTGGAAAATTCAGGGCTATGTCGTGTAGATGATTGCCTAACAGGAGGCTTTAAAATTTTAATTCTAGTGTCCTTCGTTTGGGAGAAAAATGCAAAGGTACAAGACAGCTTTTCCTTGCCAATATCTCTCTTTTGCAAAGAGCTGCGCATTGGAAAATTCAGGGCTATGTCGTGTAGATGATGGCCTAACAGGAGGCTTTAAAATTATCTTTCTAGTGTCCTTCGTTTGGGAGAAAAATGCAAAGGTACAAGACAGCTTTTCCTTGCCAATATCTCTCTTTTGCAAAGAGCTGCGCATTGGAAAATTCAGGGCTATGTCGTGTAGATGATGGCCTAACAGGAGGCTTTAAAATTTTAATTCTAGTGTCCTTCGTTTGGGAGAAAAATGCAAAGGTACAAGACAGCTTTTCCTTGCCAATATCTCTCTTTTGCAAAGAGCTGCGCATTGGAAAATTCAGGGCTATGTCGTGTAGATGATGGCCTAACAGGAGGCTTTAAAATTTTAATTCTAGTGTCCTTCGTTTGGGAGAAAAATGCAAAGGTACAAGACAGCTTTTCCTTGCCAATATCTCTCTTTTGCAAAGAGCTGCGCATTGGAAAATTCAGGGCTATGTCGTGTAGATGATGGCCTAACAGGAGGCTTTAAAATTTTCTTTCTAGTGACCTTCGTTTGGGAGAAAAATGCAAAGGTACAAGACAGCTTTTCCTTGCCAATATCTCTCTTTTGCAAAGAGCTGCGCATTGGAAAATTCAGGGCTATGTCGTGTAGATGATGGCCTAACAGGAGGCTTTAAAATTTTAATTCTAGTGTCCTTCGTTTGGGAGAAAAATGCAAAGGTACAAGACAGCTTTTCCTTGCCAATATCTCTCTTTTGCAAAGAGCTGCGCATTGGAAAATTCAGGGCTATGTCGTGTAGATGATGGCCTAACAGGAGGCTTTAAAATTTTAATTCTAGTGTCCTTCGTTTGGGAGAAAAATGCAAAGGTACAAGACAGCTTTTCCTTGCCAATATCTCTCTTTTGCAAAGAGCTGCGCATTGGAAAATTCAGGGCTATGTCGTGTAGATGATGTCCTAACAGGAGGCTTTAAAATTTTAATTCTAGTGTCCTTCGTTTGGGAGAAAAATGCAAAGGTACAAGACAGCTTTTCCTTGCCAATATCTCTCTATTGCAAAGAGCTACGCATTGGAAAATTCAGGGCTATGCCGTGTAGATGAAGCACTAACAGGAGGCTTTAAAATTTTAATTCTAGTGTCCTTCGTTTGGGAGAAAAATGCAAAGGTACAAGACAGCTTTTCCTTGCCAATATCTCTCTTTTGCAAAGAGCTGCGCATTGGAAAATTCAGGGCTATGTCGTGTAGATGATGGCCTAACAGGAGGCTTTCAAATTTTCTTTCTAGTGTCCTTCGTTTGGGAGAAAAATGCAAAGGTACAAGACAGCTTTTCCTTGCCAATATCTCTCTTTTGCAAAGAGCTGCGCATTGGAAAATTCAGGGCTATGTCGTGTAGATGATGGCCTAACAGGAGGCTTTAAAATTTTCTTTCTAGTGACCTTCGTTTGGGAGAAAAATGCAAAGGTACAAGACAGCTTTTCCTTGCCAATATCTCTCTTTTGCAAAGAGCTGCGCATTGGAAAATTCAGGGCTATGTCGTGTAGATGATGGCCTAACAGGAGGCTTTAAAATTTTCTTTCTAGTGTCCTTCGTTTGGGAGAAAAATGCAAAGGTACAAGACAGCTTTTCCTTGCCAATATCTCTCTTTTGCAAAGAGCTGCGCATTGGAAAATTCAGGGCTATGTCGTGTAGATGATGGCCTAACAGGAGGCTTTAAAATTATCTTTCTAGTGTCCTTCGTTTGGGAGAAAAATGCAAAGGTACAAGACAGCTTTTCCTTGCCAATATCTCTCTTTTGTAAAGAGCTGCGCATTGGAAAATTCAGGGCTATGTCGTGTAGATGATGGCCTAACAGGAGGCTTTAAAATTTTCATTCTAGTGTCCTTCGTTTGGGAGAAAAATGCAAAGGTACAAGACAGCTTTTCCTTGCCAATATCTCTCTTTTGCAAAGAGCTGCGCATTGGAAAATTCAGGGCTATGTCGTGTAGATGATGGCCTAACAGGAGGCTTTAAAATTTTAATTCTAGTGTCCTTCGTTTGGGAGAAAAATGCAAAGGTACAAGACAGCTTTTCCTTGCCAATATCTCTCTTTTGCAAAGAGCTGCGCATTGGAAAATTCAGGGCTATGTCGTGTAGATGATGGCCTAACAGGAGGCTTTAAAATTTTAATTCTAGTGTCCTTCGTTTGGGAGAAAAATGCAAAGGTACAAGACAGCTTTTCCTTGCCAATATCTCTCTATTGCAAAGAGCTACGCATTGGAAAATTCAGGGCTATGCCGTGTAGATGAAGCACTAACAGGAGGCTTTAAAATTTTAATTCTAGTGTCCTTCGTTTGGGAGAAAAATGCAAAGGTACAAGACAGCTTTTCCTTGCCAATATCTCTCTTTTGCAAAGAGCTACGCATTGGAAAATTCAGGGCTATGTCGTGTAGATGATGGCCTAACAGGAGGCTTTAAAATTTTCTTTCTAGTGACCTTCGTTTGGGAGAAAAATGCAAAGGTACAAGACAGCTTTTCCTTGCCAATATCTCTCTTTTGCAAAGAGCTGCGCATTGGAAAATTCAGGGCTATGTCGTGTAGATGATGGCCTAACAGGAGGCTTTAAAATTTTAATTCTAGTGTCCTTCGTTTGGGAGAAAAATGCAAAGGTACAAGACAGCTTTTCCTTGCCAATATCTCTCTTTTGCAAAGAGCTACGCATTGGAAAATTCAGGGCTATGTCGTGTAGATGATGGCCTAACAGGAGGCTTTAAAATTTTAATTCTAGTGTCCTTCGTTTGGGAGAAAAATGCAAAGGTACAAGACAGCTTTTCCTTGCCAATATCTCTCTTTTGCAAAGAGCTGCGCATTGGAAAATTCAGGGCTATGTCGTGTAGATGATGGCCTAACAGGAGGCTTTAAAATTTTCTTTCTAGTGTCCTTCGTTTGGGAGAAAAATGCAAAGGTACAAGACAGCTTTTCCTTGCCAATATCTCTCTTTTGCAAAGAGCTGCGCATTGGAAAATTCAGGGCTATGCCGTGTAGATGATGGCCTAACAGGAGGCTTAAAAATTTTCTTTCTAGTGTCCTTCGTTTGGGAGAAAAATGCAAAGGTACAAGACAGCTTTTCCTTGCCAATATCTCTCTTTTGCAAAGAGCTGCGCATTGGAAAATTCAGGGCTATGTCGTGTAGATGATGGCCTAACAGGAGGCTTTAAAATTTTAATTCTAGTGTCCTTCGTTTGGGAGAAAAATGCAAAGGTACAAGACAGCTTTTCCTTGCCAATATCTCTCTTTTGCAAAGAGCTGCGCATTGGAAAATTCAGGGCTATGTCGTGTAGATGATGGCCTAACAGGAGGCTTTAAAATTTTAATTCTAGTGTCCTTCGTTTGGGAGAAAAATGCAAAGGTACAAGACAGCTTTTCCTTGCCAATATCTCTCTTTTGCAAAGAGCTGCGCATTGGAAAATTCAGGGCTATGTCGTGTAGATGATGTCCTAACAGGAGGCTTTAAAATTTTAATTCTAGTGTCCTTCGTTTGGGAGAAAAATGCAAAGGTACAAGACAGCTTTTCCTTGCCAATATCTCTCTATTGCAAAGAGCTACGCATTGGAAAATTCAGGGCTATGCCGTGTAGATGAAGCACTAACAGGAGGCTTTAAAATTTTAATTCTAGTGTCCTTCGTTTGGGAGAAAAATGCAAAGGTACAAGACAGCTTTTACCTTGCCAATATCTCTCTTTTGCAAAGAGCTGCGCATTGGAAAATTCAGGGCTATGTCGTGTAGATGATGGCCTAACAGGAGGCTTTCAAATTTTCTTTCTAGTGTCCTTCGTTTGGGAGAAAAATGCAAAGGTACAAGACAGCTTTTCCTTGCCAATATCTCTCTTTTGCAAAGAGCTGCGCATTGGAAAATTCAGGGCTATGTCGTGTAGATGATGGCCTAACAGGAGGCTTTAAAATTTTCTTTCTAGTGACCTTCGTTTGGGAGAAAAATGCAAAGGTACAAGACAGCTTTTCCTTGCCAATATCTCTCTTTTGCAAAGAGCTGCGCATTGGAAAATTCAGGGCTATGTCGTGTAGATGATGGCCTAACAGGAGGCTTTAAAATTTTCTTTCTAGTGTCCTTCGTTTGGGAGAAAAATGCAAAGGTACAAGACAGCTTTTCCTTGCCAATATCTCTCTTTTGCAAAGAGCTGCGCATTGGAAAATTCAGGGCTATGTCGTGTAGATGATGGCCTAACAGGAGGCTTTAAAATTATCTTTCTAGTGTCCTTCGTTTGGGAGAAAAATGCAAAGGTACAAGACAGCTTTTCCTTGCCAATATCTCTCTTTTGCAAAGAGCTGCGCATTGGAAAATTCAGGGCTATGTCGTGTAGATGATGGCCTAACAGGGGGCTTTAAAATTTTAATTCTAGTGTCCTTCGTTTGGGAGAAAAATGTAAAGGTACAAGACAGCTTTTCCTTGCCAATATCTCTCTTTTGCAAAGAGCTGCGCATTGGAAAATTCAGGGCTATGTCGTGTAGATGATGGCCTAACAGGAGGCTTTAAAATTTTAATTCTAGTGTCCTTCGTTTGGGAGAAAAATGCAAAGGTACAAGACAGCTTTTCCTTGCCAATATCTCTCTTTTGCAAAGAGCTGCGCATTGGAAAATTCAGGGCTATGTCGTGTAGATGATGGCCTAACAGGAGGCTTTAAAATTTTCTTTCTAGTGACCTTCGTTTGGGAGAAAAATGCAAAGGTACAAGACAGCTTTTCCTTGCCAATATCTCTCTTTTGCAAAGAGCTGCGCATTGGAAAATTCAGGGCTATGTCGTGTAGATGATGGCCTAACAGGAGGCTTTAAAATTTTCTTTCTAGTGTCCTTCGTTTGGGAGAAAAATGCAAAGGTACAAGACAGCTTTTCCTTGCCAATATCTCTCTTTTGCAAAGAGCTGCGCATTGGAAAATTCAGGGCTATGTCGTGTAGATGATGGCCTAACAGGAGGCTTTAAAATTATCTTTCTAGTGTCCTTCGTTTGGGAGAAAAATGCAAAGGTACAAGACAGCTTTTCCTTGCCAATATCTCTCTTTTGCAAAGAGCTGCGCATTGGAAAATTCAGGGCTATGTCGTGTAGATGATGGCCTAACAGGAGGCTTTAAAATTTTAATTCTAGTGTCCTTCGTTTGGGAGAAAAATGCAAAGGTACAAGACAGCTTTTCCTTGCCAATATCTCTCTTTTGCAAAGAGCTGCGCTTTGGAAAATTCAGGGCTATGTCGTGTAGATGATGGCCTAACAGGAGGCTTTAAAATTTTAATTCTAGTGTCCTTCGTTTGGGAGAAAAATGCAAAGGTACAAGACAGCTTTTCCTTGCCAATATCTCTCTTTTGCAAAGAGCTGCGCATTGGAAAATTCAGGGCTATGTCGTGTAGATGATGGCCTAACAGGAGGCTTTAAAATTTTAATTCTAGTGTCCTTCGTTTGGGAGAAAAATGCAAAGGTACAAGACAGCTTTTCCTTGCCAATATCTCTCTTTTGCAAAGAGCTACGCATTGGAAAATTCAGGGCTATGTCGTGTAGATGATGGCCTAACAGGAGGCTTTAAAATTTTCTTTCTAGTGACCTTCGTTTGGGAGAAAAATGCAAAGGTACAAGACAGCTTTTCCTTGCCAATATCTCTCTTTTGCAAAGAGCTGCGCATTGGAAAATTCAGGGCTATGTCGTGTAGATGATGGCCTAACAGGAGGCTTTAAAATTTTAATTCTAGTGTCCTTCGTTTGGGAGAAAAATGCAAAGGTACAAGACAGCTTTTCCTTGCCAATATCTCTCTTTTGCAAAGAGCTGCGCATTGGAAAATTCAGGGCTATGTCGTGTAGATGATGGCCTAACAGGAGGCTTTAAAATTTTCTTTCTAGTGACCTTCGTTTGGGAGAAAAATGCAAAGGTACAAGACAGCTTTTCCTTGCCAATATCTCTCTTTTGCAAAGAGCTGCGCATTGGAAAATTCAGGGCTATGTCGTGTAGATGATGGCCTAACAGGAGGCTTTAAAATTTTCTTTCTAGTGTCCTTCGTTTGGGAGAAAAATGCAAAGGTACAAGACAGCTTTTCCTTGCCAATATCTCTCTTTTGCAAAGAGCTGCGCATTGGAAAATTCAGGGCTATGTCGTGTAGATGATGGCCTAACAGGAGGCTTTAAAATTATCTTTCTAGTGTCCTTCGTTTGGGAGAAAAATGCAAAGGTACAAGACAGCTTTTCCTTGCCAATATCTCTCTTTTGCAAAGAGCTGCGCATTGGAAAATTCAGGGCTATGTCGTGTAGATGATGGCCTAACAGGAGGCTTTAAAATTTTAATTCTAGTGTCCGTTTGGGAGAAAAATGCAAAGGTACAAGACAGCTTTTCCTTGCCAATATCTCTCTTTTGCAAAGAGCTGCGCATTGGAAAATTCAGGGCTATGTCGTGTAGATGATGGCCTAACAGGAGGCTTTAAAATTTTAATTCTAGTGTCCTTCGTTTGGGAGAAAAATGCAAAGGTACAAGACAGCTTTTCCTTGCCAATATCTCTCTTTTGCAAAGAGCTGCGCATTGGAAAATTCAGGGCTATGTCGTGTAGATGATGGCCTAACAGGAGGCTTTAAAATTTTCTTTCTAGTGTCCTTCGTTTGGGAGAAAAATGCAAAGGTACAAGACAGCTTTTCCTTGCCAATATCTCTCTTTTGCAAAGAGCTGCGCATTGGAAAATTCAGGGCTATGCCGTGTAGATGATGGCCTAACAGGAGGCTTAAAAATTTTCTTTCTAGTGTCCTTCGTTTGGGAGAAAAATGCAAAGGTACAAGACAGCTTTTCCTTGCCAATATCTCTCTTTTGCAAAGAGCTGCGCATTGGAAAATTCAGGGCTATGTCGTGTAGATGATGGCCTAACAGGAGGCTTTAAAATTTTCTTTCTAGTGACCTTCGTTTGGGAGAAAAATGCAAAGGTACAAGACAGCTTTTCCTTGCCAATATCTCTCTTTTGCAAAGAGCTGCGCATTGGAAAATTCAGGGCTATGTCGTGTAGATGATGGCCTAACAGGAGGCTTTAAAATTTTCTTTCTAGTGTCCTTCGTTTGGGAGAAAAATGCAAAGGTACAAGACAGCTTTTCCTTGCCAATATCTCTCTTTTGCAAAGAGCTGCGCATTGGAAAATTCAGGGCTATGTCGTGTAGATGATGGCCTAACAGGAGGCTTTAAAATTATCTTTCTAGTGTCCTTCGTTTGGGAGAAAAATGCAAAGGTACAAGACAGCTTTTCCTTGCCAATATCTCTCTTTTGCAAAGAGCTGCGCATTGGAAAATTCAGGGCTATGTCGTGTAGATGATGGCCTAACAGGAGGCTTTAAAATTATCTTTCTAGTGTCCTTCGTTTGGGAGAAAAATGCAAAGGTACAAGACAGCTTTTCCTTGCCAATATCTCTCTTTTGCAAAGAGCTGCGCATTGGAAAATTCAGGGCTATGTCGTGTAGATGATGGCCTAACAGGAGGCTTTAAAATTTTCTTTCTAGTGTCCTTCGTTTGGGAGAAAAATGCAAAGGTACAAGACAGCTTTTCCTTGCCAATATCTCTCTTTTGCAAAGAGCTGCGCATTGGAAAATTCAGGGCTATGCCGTGTAGATGATGGCCTAACAGGAGGCTTAAAAATTTTCTTTCTAGTGTCCTTCGTTTGGGAGAAAAATGCAAAGGTACAAGACAGCTTTTCCTTGCCAATATCTCTCTTTTGCAAAGAGCTGCGCATTGGAAAATTCAGGGCTATGTCGTGTAGATGATGGCCTAACAGGAGGCTTTAAAATTTTCTTTCTAGTGACCTTCGTTTGGGAGAAAAATGCAAAGGTACAAGACAGCTTTTCCTTGCCAATATCTCTCTTTTGCAAAGAGCTGCGCATTGGAAAATTCAGGGCTATGTCGTGTAGATGATGGCCTAACAGGAGGCTTTAAAATTTTCTTTCTAGTGTCCTTCGTTTGGGAGAAAAATGCAAAGGTACAAGACAGCTTTTCCTTGCCAATATCTCTCTTTTGCAAAGAGCTGCGCATTGGAAAATTCAGGGCTATGTCGTGTAGATGATGGCCTAACAGGAGGCTTTAAAATTATCTTTCTAGTGTCCTTCGTTTGGGAGAAAAATGCAAAGGTACAAGACAGCTTTTCCTTGCCAATATCTCTCTTTTGCAAAGAGCTGCGCATTGGAAAATTCAGGGCTATGTCGTGTAGATGATGGCCTAACAGGAGGCTTTAAAATTATCTTTCTAGTGTCCTTCGTTTGGGAGAAAAATGCAAAGGTACAAGACAGCTTTTCCTTGCCAATATCTCTCTTTTGCAAAGAGCTGCGCATTGGAAAATTCAGGGCTATGTCGTGTAGATGATGGCCTAACAGGAGGCTTTAAAATTTTAATTCTAGTGTCCTTCGTTTGGGAGAAAAATGCAAAGGTACAAGACAGCTTTTCCTTGCCAATATCTCTCTTTTGCAAAGAGCTGCGCATTGGAAAATTCAGGGCTATGTCGTGTAGATGATGGCCTAACAGGAGGCTTTAAAATTTTAATTCTAGTGTCCTTCGTTTGGGAGAAAAATGCAAAGGTACAAGACAGCTTTTCCTTGCCAATATCTCTCTTTTGCAAAGAGCTGCGCATTGGAAAATTCAGGGCTATGTCGTGTAGATGATGTCCTAACAGGAGGCTTTAAAATTTTAATTCTAGTGTCCTTCGTTTGGGAGAAAAATGCAAAGGTACAAGACAGCTTTTCCTTGCCAATATCTCTCTATTGCAAAGAGCTACGCATTGGAAAATTCAGGGCTATGCCGTGTAGATGAAGCACTAACAGGAGGCTTTAAAATTTTAATTCTAGTGTCCTTCGTTTGGGAGAAAAATGCAAAGGTACAAGACAGCTTTTACCTTGCCAATATCTCTCTTTTGCAAAGAGCTGCGCATTGGAAAATTCAGGGCTATGTCGTGTAGATGAAGCACTAACAGGAGGCTTTAAAATTTTAATTCTAGTGTCCTTCGTTTGGGAGAAAAATGCAAAGGTACAAGACAGCTTTTACCTTGCCAATATCTCTCTTTTGCAAAGAGCTGCGCATTGGAAAATTCAGGGCTATGTCGTGTAGATGATGGCCTAACAGGAGGCTTTCAAATTTTCTTTCTAGTGTCCTTCGTTTGGGAGAAAAATGCAAAGGTACAAGACAGCTTTTCCTTGCCAATATCTCTCTTTTGCAAAGAGCTGCGCATTGGAAAATTCAGGGCTATGTCGTGTAGATGATGGCCTAACAGGAGGCTTTAAAATTATCTTTCTAGTGTCCTTCGTTTGGGAGAAAAATGCAAAGGTACAAGACAGCTTTTCCTTGCCAATATCTCTCTTTTGCAAAGAGCTGCGCATTGGAAAATTCAGGGCTATGTCGTGTAGATGATGGCCTAACAGGAGGCTTTAAAATTTTAATTCTAGTGTCCTTCGTTTGGGAGAAAAATGCAAAGGTACAAGACAGCTTTTCCTTGCCAATATCTCTCTTTTGCAAAGAGCTGCGCATTGGAAAATTCAGGGCTATGTCGTGTAGATGATGGCCTAACAGGAGGCTTTAAAATTTTCTTTCTAGTGTCCTTCGTTTGGGAGAAAAATGCAAAGGTACAAGACAGCTTTTCCTTGCCAATATCTCTCTTTTGCAAAGAGCTGCGCATTGGAAAATTCAGGGCTATGTCGTGTAGATGATGGCCTAACAGGAGGCTTTAAAATTTTCTTTCTAGTGACCTTCGTTTGGGAGAAAAATGCAAAGGTACAAGACAGCTTTTCCTTGCCAATATCTCTCTTTTGCAAAGAGCTGCGCATTGGAAAATTCAGGGCTATGTCGTGTAGATGATGGCCTAACAGGAGGCTTTAAAATTTTCTTTCTAGTGTCCTTCGTTTGGGAGAAAAATGCAAAGGTACAAGACAGCTTTTCCTTGCCAATATCTCTCTTTTGCAAAGAGCTGCGCATTGGAAAATTCAGGGCTATGTCGTGTAGATGATGGCCTAACAGGAGGCTTTAAAATTATCTTTCTAGTGTCCTTCGTTTGGGAGAAAAATGCAAAGGTACAAGACAGCTTTTCCTTGCCAATATCTCTCTTTTGCAAAGAGCTGCGCATTGGAAAATTCAGGGCTATGTCGTGTAGATGATGGCCTAACAGGAGGCTTTAAAATTTTAATTCTAGTGTCCTTCGTTTGGGAGAAAAATGCAAAGGTACAAGACAGCTTTTCCTTGCCAATATCTCTCTTTTGCAAAGAGCTGCGCATTGGAAAATTCAGGGCTATGTCGTGTAGATGATGGCCTAACAGGAGGCTTTAAAATTTTAATTCTAGTGTCCTTCGTTTGGGAGAAAAATGCAAAGGTACAAGACAGCTTTTCCTTGCCAATATCTCTCTTTTGCAAAGAGCTGCGCATTGGAAAATTCAGGGCTATGTCGTGTAGATGATGGCCTAACAGGAGGCTTTAAAATTTTAATTCTAGTGTCCTTCGTTTGGGAGAAAAATGCAAAGGTACAAGACAGCTTTTCCTTGCCAATATCTCTCTTTTGCAAAGAGCTGCGCATTGGAAAATTCAGGGCTATGTCGTGTAGATGATGTCCTAACAGGAGGCTTTAAAATTTTAATTCTAGTGTCCTTCGTTTGGGAGAAAAATGCAAAGGTACAAGACAGCTTTTCCTTGCCAATATCTCTCTATTGCAAAGAGCTACGCATTGGAAAATTCAGGGCTATGCCGTGTAGATGAAGCACTAACAGGAGGCTTTAAAATTTTAATTCTAGTGTCCTTCGTTTGGGAGAAAAATGCAAAGGTACAAGACAGCTTTTACCTTGCCAATATCTCTCTTTTGCAAAGAGCTGCGCATTGGAAAATTCAGGGCTATGTCGTGTAGATGATGGCCTAACAGGAGGCTTTCAAATTTTCTTTCTAGTGTCCTTCGTTTGGGAGAAAAATGCAAAGGTACAAGACAGCTTTTCCTTGCCAATATCTCTCTTTTGCAAAGAGCTGCGCATTGGAAAATTCAGGGCTATGTCGTGTAGATGATGGCCTAACAGGAGGCTTTAAAATTTTCTTTCTAGTGACCTTCGTTTGGGAGAAAAATGCAAAGGTACAAGACAGCTTTTCCTTGCCAATATCTCTCTTTTGCAAAGAGCTGCGCATTGGAAAATTCAGGGCTATGTCGTGTAGATGATGGCCTAACAGGAGGCTTTAAAATTTTCTTTCTAGTGTCCTTCGTTTGGGAGAAAAATGCAAAGGTACAAGACAGCTTTTCCTTGCCAATATCTCTCTTTTGCAAAGAGCTGCGCATTGGAAAATTCAGGGCTATGTCGTGTAGATGATGGCCTAACAGGAGGCTTTAAAATTATCTTTCTAGTGTCCTTCGTTTGGGAGAAAAATGCAAAGGTACAAGACAGCTTTTCCTTGCCAATATCTCTCTTTTGCAAAGAGCTGCGCATTGGAAAATTCAGGGCTATGTCGTGTAGATGATGGCCTAACAGGAGGCTTTAAAATTTTAATTCTAGTGTCCTTCGTTTGGGAGAAAAATGCAAAGGTACAAGACAGCTTTTCCTTGCCAATATCTCTCTTTTGCAAAGAGCTGCGCACTGGAAAATGCAGGGCTATGTCGTGTAGATGATGGCCTAACAGGAGGCTTTAAAATTTTAATTCTAGTGTCCTTCGTTTGGGAGAAAAATGCAAAGGTACAAGACAGCTTTTCCTTGCCAATATCTCTCTTTTGCAAAGAGCTGCGCATTGGAAAATTCAGGGCTATGTCGTGTAGATGATGGCCTAACAGGAGGCTTTAAAATTTTCTTTCTAGTGACCTTCGTTTGGGAGAAAAATGCAAAGGTACAAGACAGCTTTTCCTTGCCAATATCTCTCTTTTGCAAAGAGCTGCGCATTGGAAAATTCAGGGCTATGTCGTGTAGATGATGGCCTAACAGGAGGCTTTAAAATTTTCTTTCTAGTGTCCTTCGTTTGGGAGAAAAATGCAAAGGTACAAGACAGCTTTTCCTTGCCAATATCTCTCTTTTGCAAAGAGCTGCGCATTGGAAAATTCAGGGCTATGTCGTGTAGATGATGGCCTAACAGGAGGCTTTAAAATTATCTTTCTAGTGTCCTTCGTTTGGGAGAAAAATGCAAAGGTACAAGACAGCTTTTCCTTGCCAATATCTCTCTTTTGCAAAGAGCTGCGCATTGGAAAATTCAGGGCTATGTCGTGTAGATGATGGCCTAACAGGAGGCTTTAAAATTTTAATTCTAGTGTCCTTCGTTTGGGAGAAAAATGCAAAGGTACAAGACAGCTTTTCCTTGCCAATATCTCTCTTTTGCAAAGAGCTGCGCATTGGAAAATTCAGGGCTATGTCGTGTAGATGATGGCCTAACAGGAGGCTTTAAAATTTTCTTTCTAGTGTCCTTCGTTTGGGAGAAAAATGCAAAGGTACAAGACAGCTTTTCCTTGCCAATATCTCTCTTTTGCAAAGAGCTGCGCATTGGAAAATTCAGGGCTATGTCGTGTAGATGATGGCCTAACAGGAGGCTTTAAAATTTTCTTTCTAGTGACCTTCGTTTGGGAGAAAAATGCAAAGGTACAAGACAGCTTTTCCTTGCCAATATCTCTCTTTTGCAAAGAGCTGCGCATTGGAAAATTCAGGGCTATGTCGTGTAGATGATGGCCTAACAGGAGGCTTTAAAATTTTCTTTCTAGTGTCCTTCGTTTGGGAGAAAAATGCAAAGGTACAAGACAGCTTTTCCTTGCCAATATCTCTCTTTTGCAAAGAGCTGCGCATTGGAAAATTCAGGGCTATGTCGTGTAGATGATGGCCTAACAGGAGGCTTTAAAATTATCTTTCTAGTGTCCTTCGTTTGGGAGAAAAATGCAAAGGTACAAGACAGCTTTTCCTTGCCAATATCTCTCTTTTGCAAAGAGCTGCGCATTGGAAAATTCAGGGCTATGTCGTGTAGATGATGGCCTAACAGGAGGCTTTAAAATTTTAATTCTAGTGTCCTTCGTTTGGGAGAAAAATGCAAAGGTACAAGACAGCTTTTCCTTGCCAATATCTCTCTTTTGCAAAGAGCTGCGCACTGGAAAATGCAGGGCTATGTCGTGTAGATGATGGCCTAACAGGAGGCTTTAAAATTTTAATTCTAGTGTCCTTCGTTTGGGAGAAAAATGCAAAGGTACAAGACAGCTTTTCCTTGCCAATATCTCTCTTTTGCAAAGAGCTGCGCATTGGAAAATTCAGGGCTATGTCGTGTAGATGATGGCCTAACAGGAGGCTTTAAAATTTTCTTTCTAGTGACCTTCGTTTGGGAGAAAAATGCAAAGGTACAAGACAGCTTTTCCTTGCCAATATCTCTCTTTTGCAAAGAGCTGCGCATTGGAAAATTCAGGGCTATGTCGTGTAGATGATGGCCTAACAGGAGGCTTTAAAATTTTCTTTCTAGTGTCCTTCGTTTGGGAGAAAAATGCAAAGGTACAAGACAGCTTTTCCTTGCCAATATCTCTCTTTTGCAAAGAGCTGCGCATTGGAAAATTCAGGGCTATGTCGTGTAGATGATGGCCTAACAGGAGGCTTTAAAATTATCTTTCTAGTGTCCTTCGTTTGGGAGAAAAATGCAAAGGTACAAGACAGCTTTTCCTTGCCAATATCTCTCTTTTGCAAAGAGCTGCGCATTGGAAAATTCAGGGCTATGTCGTGTAGATGATGGCCTAACAGGAGGCTTTAAAATTTTAATTCTAGTGTCCTTCGTTTGGGAGAAAAATGCAAAGGTACAAGACAGCTTTTCCTTGCCAATATCTCTCTTTTGCAAAGAGCTGCGCATTGGAAAATTCAGGGCTATGTCGTGTAGATGATGGCCTAACAGGAGGCTTTAAAATTTTCTTTCTAGTGTCCTTCGTTTGGGAGAAAAATGCAAAGGTACAAGACAGCTTTTCCTTGCCAATATCTCTCTTTTGCAAAGAGCTGCGCATTGGAAAATTCAGGGCTATGTCGTGTAGATGATGGCCTAACAGGAGGCTTTAAAATTTTAATTCTAGTGTCCTTCGTTTGGGAGAAAAATGCAAAGGTACAAGACAGCTTTTCCTTGCCAATATCTCTCTTTTGCAAAGAGCTGCGCTTTGGAAAATTCAGGGCTATGTCGTGTAGATGATGGCCTAACAGGAGGCTTTAAAATTTTAATTCTAGTGTCCTTCGTTTGGGAGAAAAATGCAAAGGTACAAGACAGCTTTTCCTTGCCAATATCTCTCTTTTGCAAAGAGCTGCGCATTGGAAAATTCAGGGCTATGTCGTGTAGATGATGGCCTAACAGGAGGCTTTAAAATTTTAATTCTAGTGTCCTTCGTTTGGGAGAAAAATGCAAAGGTACAAGACAGCTTTTCCTTGCCAATATCTCTCTATTGCAAAGAGCTACGCATTGGAAAATTCAGGGCTATGCCGTGTAGATGAAGCACTAACAGGAGGCTTTAAAATTTTAATTCTAGTGTCCTTCGTTTGGGAGAAAAATGCAAAGGTACAAGACAGCTTTTCCTTGCCAATATCTCTCTTTTGCAAAGAGCTACGCATTGGAAAATTCAGGGCTATGTCGTGTAGATGATGGCCTAACAGGAGGCTTTAAAATTTTCTTTCTAGTGACCTTCGTTTGGGAGAAAAATGCAAAGGTACAAGACAGCTTTTCCTTGCCAATATCTCTCTTTTGCAAAGAGCTGCGCATTGGAAAATTCAGGGCTATGTCGTGTAGATGATGGCCTAACAGGAGGCTTTAAAATTTTAATTCTAGTGTCCTTCGTTTGGGAGAAAAATGCAAAGGTACAAGACAGCTTTTCCTTGCCAATATCTCTCTTTTGCAAAGAGCTACGCATTGGAAAATTCAGGGCTATGTCGTGTAGATGATGGCCTAACAGGAGGCTTTAAAATTTTAATTCTAGTGTCCTTCGTTAGGGAGAAAAATGCAAAGGTACAAGACAGCTTTTCCTTGCCAATATCTCTCTTTTGCAAAGAGCTGCGCATTGGAAAATTCAGGGCTATGTCGTGTAGATGATGGCCTAACAGGAGGCTTTAAAATTTTCTTTCTAGTGTCCTTCGTTTGGGAGAAAAATGCAAAGGTACAAGACAGCTTTTCCTTGCCAATATCTCTCTTTTGCAAAGAGCTGCGCATTGGAAAATTCAGGGCTATGTCGTGTAGATGATGGCCTAACAGGAGGCTTTAAAATTTTCTTTCTAGTGACCTTCGTTTGGGAGAAAAATGCAAAGGTACAAGACAGCTTTTCCTTGCCAATATCTCTCTTTTGCAAAGAGCTGCGCATTGGAAAATTCAGGGCTATGTCGTGTAGATGATGGCCTAACAGGAGGCTTTAAAATTTTCTTTCTAGTGTCCTTCGTTTGGGAGAAAAATGCAAAGGTACAAGACAGCTTTTCCTTGCCAATATCTCTCTTTTGCAAAGAGCTGCGCATTGGAAAATTCAGGGCTATGTCGTGTAGATGATGGCCTAACAGGAGGCTTTAAAATTTTAATTCTAGTGTCCTTCGTTTGGGAGAAAAATGCAAAGGTACAAGACAGCTTTTCCTTGCCAATATCTCTCTTTTGCAAAGAGCTGCGCATTGGAAAATTCAGGGCTATGTCGTGTAGATGATGGCCTAACAGGAGGCTTTAAAATTTTAATTCTAGTGTCCTTCGTTTGGGAGAAAAATGCAAAGGTACAAGACAGCTTTTCCTTGCCAATATCTCTCTTTTGCAAAGAGCTGCGCATTGGAAAATTCAGGGCTATGTCGTGTAGATGATGGCCTAACAGGAGGCTTTAAAATTATCTTTCTAGTGTCCTTCGTTTGGGAGAAAAATGCAAAGGTACAAGACAGCTTTTCCTTGCCAATATCTCTCTTTTGCAAAGAGCTGCGCATTGGAAAATTCAGGGCTATGTCGTGTAGATGATGGCCTAACAGGAGGCTTTAAAATTTTAATTGTAGTGTCCTTCGTTTGGGAGAAAAATGCAAAGGTACAAGACAGCTTTTCCTTGCCAATATCTCTCTTTTGCAAAGAGCTGCGCTTTGGAAAATTCAGGGCTATGTCGTGTAGATGATGGCCTAACAGGAGGCTTTAAAATTTTAATTCTAGTGTCCTTCGTTTGGGAGAAAAATGCAAAGGTACAAGACAGCTTTTCCTTGCCAATATCTCTCTTTTGCAAAGAGCTGCGCATTGGAAAATTCAGGGCTATGTCGTGTAGATGATGGCCTAACAGGAGGCTTTAAAATTTTAATTCTAGTGTCCTTCGTTTGGGAGAAAAATGCAAAGGTACAAGACAGCTTTTCCTTGCCAATATCTCTCTATTGCAAAGAGCTACGCATTGGAAAATTCAGGGCTATGCCGTGTAGATGAAGCACTAACAGGAGGCTTTAAAATTTTAATTCTAGTGTCCTTCGTTTGGGAGAAAAATGCAAAGGTACAAGACAGCTTTTCCTTGCCAATATCTCTCTTTTGCAAAGAGCTACGCATTGGAAAATTCAGGGCTATGTCGTGTAGATGATGGCCTAACAGGAGGCTTTAAAATTTTCTTTCTAGTGACCTTCGTTTGGGAGAAAAATGCAAAGGTACAAGACAGCTTTTCCTTGCCAATATCTCTCTTTTGCAAAGAGCTGCGCATTGGAAAATTCAGGGCTATGTCGTGTAGATGATGGCCTAACAGGAGGCTTTAAAATTTTAATTCTAGTGTCCTTCGTTTGGGAGAAAAATGCAAAGGTACAAGACAGCTTTTCCTTGCCAATATCTCTCTTTTGCAAAGAGCTACGCATTGGAAAATTCAGGGCTATGTCGTGTAGATGATGGCCTAACAGGAGGCTTTAAAATTTTAATTCTAGTGTCCTTCGTTAGGGAGAAAAATGCAAAGGTACAAGACAGCTTTTCCTTGCCAATATCTCTCTTTTGCAAAGAGCTGCGCATTGGAAAATTCAGGGCTATGTCGTGTAGATGATGGCCTAACAGGAGGCTTTAAAATTTTCTTTCTAGTGTCCTTCGTTTGGGAGAAAAATGCAAAGGTACAAGACAGCTTTTCCTTGCCAATATCTCTCTTTTGCAAAGAGCTGCGCATTGGAAAATTCAGGGCTATGTCGTGTAGATGATGGCCTAACAGGAGGCTTTAAAATTTTCTTTCTAGTGACCTTCGTTTGGGAGAAAAATGCAAAGGTACAAGACAGCTTTTCCTTGCCAATATCTCTCTTTTGCAAAGAGCTGCGCATTGGAAAATTCAGGGCTATGTCGTGTAGATGATGGCCTAACAGGAGGCTTTAAAATTATCTTTCTAGTGTCCTTCGTTTGGGAGAAAAATGCAAAGGTACAAGACAGCTTTTCCTTGCCAATATCTCTCTTTTGCAAAGAGCTGCGCATTGGAAAATTCAGGGCTATACCGTGTAGATGAAGCACTATCAGGGGGCTTTAAAATTTTCATTCTAGTGTCCTTCGTTTGGGAGAAAAATGCAAAGGTACAAGACAGCTTTTCCTTGCCAATATCTCTCCTTTGCAAAGAGCTGCGCATTGGAAAATTCAGGGCTATGCCGTGTAGATGATGGCCTAACAGGAGGCTTTAAAATTTTCTTTCTAGTGTCCTTCGTTTGGGAGAAAAATGCAAAGGTACAAGACAGCTTTTCCTTGCCAATATCTCTCTTTTGCAAAGAGCTACGCGTTGGAAAATTCAGGGCTATGTCGTGTAGATGATGGCCTAACAGGAGGCTTTAAAATTTTCTTTCTAGTGACCTTCGTTTGGGAGAAAAATGCAAAGGTACAAGACAGCTTTTCCTTGCCAATATCTCTCTTTTGCAAAGAGCTGCGCATTGGAAAATTCAGGGCTATGTCGTGTAGATGATGGCCTAACAGGAGGCTTTAAAATTTTAATTCTAGTGTCCTTCGTTTGGGAGAAAAATGCAAAGGTACAAGACAGCTTTTCCTTGCCAATATCTCTCTTTTGCAAAGAGCTACGCATTGGAAAATTCAGGGCTATGTCGTGTAGATGATGGCCTAACAGGAGGCTTTAAAATTTTAATTCTAGTGTCCTTCGTTTGGGAGAAAAATGCAAAGGTACAAGACAGCTTTTCCTTGCCAATATCTCTCTTTTGCAAAGAGCTGCGCATTGGAAAATTCAGGGCTATGTCGTGTAGATGATGGCCTAACAGGAGGCTTTAAAATTTTCTTTCTAGTGTCCTTCGTTTGGGAGAAAAATGCAAAGGTACAAGACAGCTTTTCCTTGCCAATATCTCTCTTTTGCAAAGAGCTGCGCATTGGAAAATTCAGGGCTATGCCGTGTAGATGATGGCCTAACAGGAGGCTTAAAAATTTTATTTCTAGTGTCCTTCGTTTGGGAGAAAAATGCAAAGGTACAAGACAGCTTTTCCTTGCCAATATCTCTCTTTTGCAAAGAGCTGCGCATTGGAAAATTCAGGGCTATGTCGTGTAGATGATGGCCTAACAGGAGGCTTTAAAATTTTCTTTCTAGTGACCTTCGTTTGGGAGAAAAATGCAAAGGTACAAGACAGCTTTTCCTTGCCAATATCTCTCTTTTGCAAAGAGCTGCGCATTGGAAAATTCAGGGCTATGTCGTGTAGATGATGGCCTAACAGGAGGCTTTAAAATTTTCTTTCTAGTGTCCTTCGTTTGGGAGAAAAATGCAAAGGTACAAGACAGCTTTTCCTTGCCAATATCTCTCTTTTGCAAAGAGCTGCGCATTGGAAAATTCAGGGCTATGTCGTGTAGATGATGGCCTAACAGGAGGCTTTAAAAGTATCTTTCTAGTGTCCTTCGTTTGGGAGAAAAATGCAAAGGTACAAGACAGCTTTTCCTTGCCAATATCTCTCTTTTGCAAAGAGCTGCGCATTGGAAAATTCAGGGCTATGTCGTGTAGATGATGGCCTAACAGGAGACTTTAAAATTATCTTTCTAGTGTCCTTCGTTTGGGAGAAAAATGCAAAGGTACAAGACAGCTTTTCCTTGCCAATATCTCTCTTTTGCAAAGAGCTGCGCATTGGAAAATTCAGGGCTATGTCGTGTAGATGATGGCCTAACAGGAGGCTTTAAAATTTTAATTCTAGTGTCCTTCGTTTGGGAGAAAAATGCAAAGGTACAAGACAGCTTTTCCTTGCCAATATCTCTCTTTTGCAAAGAGCTGCGCATTGGAAAATTCAGGGCTATGTCGTGTAGATGATGGCCTAACAGGAGGCTTTAAAATTTTAATTCTAGTGTCCTTCGTTTGGGAGAAAAATGCAAAGGTACAAGACAGCTTTTCCTTGCCAATATCTCTCTTTTGCAAAGAGCTGCGCATTGGAAAATTCAGGGCTATGTCGTGTAGATGATGTCCTAACAGGAGGCTTTAAAATTTTAATTCTAGTGTCCTTCGTTTGGGAGAAAAATGCAAAGGTACAAGACAGCTTTTCCTTGCCAATATCTCTCTATTGCAAAGAGCTACGCATTGGAAAATTCAGGGCTATGCCGTGTAGATGAAGCACTAACAGGAGGCTTTAAAATTTTAATTCTAGTGTCCTTCGTTTGGGAGAAAAATGCAAAGGTACAAGACAGCTTTTCCTTGCCAATATCTCTCTTTTGCAAAGAGCTGCGCATTGGAAAATTCAGGGCTATGTCGTGTAGATGATGGCCTAACAGGAGGCTTTCAAATTTTCTTTCTAGTGTCCTTCGTTTGGGAGAAAAATGCAAAGGTACAAGACAGCTTTTCCTTGCCAATATCTCTCTTTTGCAAAGAGCTGCGCATTGGAAAATTCAGGGCTATGTCGTGTAGATGATGGCCTAACAGGAGGCTTTAAAATTTTCTTTCTAGTGACCTTCGTTTGGGAGAAAAATGCAAAGGTACAAGACAGCTTTTCCTTGCCAATATCTCTCTTTTGCAAAGAGCTGCGCATTGGAAAATTCAGGGCTATGTCGTGTAGATGATGGCCTAACAGGAGGCTTTAAAATTATCTTTCTAGTGTCCTTCGTTTGGGAGAAAAATGCAAAGGTACAAGACAGCTTTTCCTTGCCAATATCTCTCTTTTGCAAAGAGCTGCGCATTGGAAAATTCAGGGCTATGTCGTGTAGATGATGGCCTAACAGGAGGCTTTAAAATTTTAATTCTAGTGTCCTTCGTTTGGGAGAAAAATGCAAAGGTACAAGACAGCTTTTCCTTGCCAATATCTCTCTTTTGCAAAGAGCTGCGCATTGGAAAATTCAGGGCTATGTCGTGTAGATGATGGCCTAACAGGAGGCTTTAAAATTTTAATTCTAGTGTCCTTCGTTTGGGAGAAAAATGCAAAGGTACAAGACAGCTTTCCACTGGAAGAAAGCCTATTCTGTGTCCAGTATGACTCCCAGAAACAACAACCGCGTCATTGGGACCAACTGCGATTTTGGCAAGTTTAGGAGCCAACCATGTTGTTGAAGAACTGTCAGGGAGAGTAGATGTTTTGCACCAACTGGTCCCTGGATCTCGCCTTTATCAGGAGATCATCCAAGTACGGCATAATTGTGACTCCTTGCTTGCGAAGGAGAACCATCATTTCCACCATCACCCTGGTGAAAATCCTCGGAGCCGTGGACAGACCAAACGGCAACGTCTGAAATTGGTAATGACAATCCTGAATTGCAAACCTCAGGTAGCTTGATGCAGTGGCTAAACGGGAACATGTAATTAGGCATCCTTATGTCTACCAAAACCATGAAATCTCCTTCCTCCGGACTGGAGATCCCTACCCTGAGAGATTCCATCTTGAAATTGAATTTCTTCAGGTAGAAATTGAGGGATTTCAGATTTAAGATTGGTCTGACTGAGCCGTCCGGCTTCGGGAGCACGAAGAGGCTTGAATAAAAACCTTCTCCCTGCTGACTAAGGCCGATTTGAACAATCGGTGAGGGGGAACGTCTTGAAACCCTAGTTTGTACCCTTGGGACACTATTTGTAAAACCCACGAGTCCAGGTCCAAATTAATCCAGAACTGACTGAAGTGTTTTAGACGTGCCCCCACTGGTGCGGGCTCCTGCAAGAGAGCCCCAGCGTCATGCAGTGGATTTGGCAGAAGCAGAGGACGATCTCTGCTCCTGCGATCTTGAAGAGGCTACAGACCTCTTCCCTCTTCTCCTTCCTCTACCTGCAAAGAAAGGGGAATCTTAACTTCTTGCATATCTATTGGGACAAAATGACTGCGTTAGACAATGATGCGTCTTCATCCGTTGAGAGGGAACATAAGGCAAGAAGGTTGACTTACCTGCGGGAGCTGCCGAGATCAAATTAACTAGGCCGTTGCCAAACAAGGCTTCACCTTCATAGGGAAGAGACTCCCTTTCTTCTTGGAGTCAGCATCAGCATTCCCTTGGTGAATCCACAATGCCCTCCTATCCGAGACTGCCATGAAATTGGCCCGTGAACTCAAGAGTCCTATATCCCTTGCAGTCGTAAGTATGCTGCAGTGTCCTTGATATGATCCAACGTAAGGAGTATCCCATCTCTCCAAGATATCTATATCGGAAGACAAGGTATTCGACCAATTCTTGAATACTACTACTCACCCATGCGCATGTAATGGCAGGTCTAAGTAATGTACCCGTGGTTACATAACTAGAAATAATGTAGCTTCCTGCATATGATCCGCTGGATTTGTGACAGGGCCCCGTGCAGAACAGGGGGTGACTCCCACTTTATTCTGTCCGCAGCAGGAAATGAATAAACAATCGGAAACCTTTTGGGGATTTGAAACCATCTTGTCGAGCTGGCCCAGACTTTCTCAAACAGAGATGGAGGAACGTTACATCAGCTTTCATTATATATCTATATATACATACATATAGACCCCTTTGTCAGGAACAGCAGGGTCCTCAGTGATGTTAATATGTCCTTAATATCCACAATCATGTACTGAATGCTCCTTGCCAATATTGGATCTAATCAGGAAATATTATGGTCGACATAGGAATCAGTATCCGAGTCAGTATCAGTGTGTAGTAACATTTTTGCGGGCCTGAGGGAAAAGAAGCATAGCCATGAACATCACATCTATTCTCTACGTCTGTGTCTGGGACACAGATTTATCCAACCTCACTCTGATATTATTGAAACTTTCACCCAGTCAGTTATTGGTGGTGCCAACAGGGCCACCATCATATGTCTGCATTCCTAATATAGTTTCCTCTTGGGAAAAACATTCAGCCACCGACATGTTGACACACATGTACCAAGTACCCACAGACACATCGGCTTATCGGGGATAGACCTACAGTAAATCTGTCAGAGGGACAGAGAGGATTTTTCAGCTCACAACCCAGCGCCAAAAGTACACAGTCTGGGAAATAATAAACTCTATAGTGATAGACTTGTAACGCTCTATAGATGTGCTGGTGAGGTGAGGAAGAAGCCCCGCCGCTGTAATGGCACGCTTCTGTCCCGCTCAGAAACAAATAATTAATTACGCTGGCGGGGTAAGGACAGTGCCCAGGCACTAATGTCCACTTTTGCCAGCCTTTTGTGAGGAATTTATGCTGCCCAGGGTGCCCCCCCCCCCACCCACCCACATGCCCTGCACCCTGCAGTGCCTGTGTTTGTGTGGAAGCATGGCGCACAGCATTCCGCTCGCTGCGTGGTACCTCAGAATGCCGTCACTGGAGAAGAAGTCTTCTGTTCTTCTGCTACTCGCCTGTCTTCTGACTTCTGGCTCTGTAAGGGGGTGATGGCAGGCTACGGGAGTGGGCATCTAGGCGTACCCAGCGATCAGCACCCTCAGGAGCTAATGGTGTCCTGTCAGCCAGAAGCAGAGCCATTGAACTCACTAGAAGTTGGTCATACTTCTCTCCCCTAAGTTCCACGAAGCAGGGAGACTGTTGCCAGCAGCCTCCCTGAAAATAAGAAAAACTAACATAAGTCTTTTCAGAGAAACTCAGTAGAGCTCCCCTGTAGTGCATCCAGTCTCACTGGGCACAATTCTAAAACTGGAGTCTGGAGGAGGGGCATAGAGGGAGGAGACAGTTCACACCCTTTGAAAGTCTTAAAGTGCCCATGTCTCCTGCGGATCCCGTCTATACCCCATGGTTCTTAATGTGATCCCAGCATCCTCTAGGACGTATGAGAAAACAAATAACGCACACACGAGGAGGAGAGAACAAAGGAAGCTATAAGGAGGGGAGGGGAGGGGAGGGGAGGGGGGGGGGAGGTAATGTAGTAAAGGGATATTGGATAAACTACAACCTTATACATATTCATTAATGTACCAGTAGTTAGAAGTAGAAGAGCTCTAACAGAAACCACAAAGCTTATCTAAAGCCACACCACACTGGATATGCCCAATCTCATTTGATCTTTGAAGCAAAGCAGTATTGGACTTTGTTACTACCAAGCAGTCTCCCATCCATGTATTATCAGATTCTTTAGGTGTTTTTAAACTACCAACACCCTTTTCTTGGTACTGTACATTTAATTTTTACACATATTCTTTTATGTACCAGAAGTTAGAAGTAGAAGAGCTCTAACAGAAACCACGAGCTCATCTACAGCCACAGCACACTGGATTTGCCCAATCTCTCCTGATCATGGAAGCTGAGCAGTGTTGGTCCTGGTTTTAGTACTTGGATGGGAGACCACCAGGAAACTGAGGAAGGGGTGACAGGGAAAGTGTGTGACTCAGGCAGGGGTGATAGGGAGATAGTGGGCTGCATATCTCTGCCTCACTGCAGCAGCACATTCCTGCTTCAATGACAGCAGCACATCCCTACCTCACTTATAGCAGCACATCCCTGCCTCGCTGACAGCAGCACATCCCTGCCTCGCTGACAGCAGCACATCCCTGCCTCGCTGACAGCAGCACATCCCTGCTTCACTGACAGCAGCACATCCCTGCTTCGCTGACAGCAGCACATCCCTGCTTCGCTGACAGCAGCACATCCCTGCCTCGCTGACAGCAGCACATCCCTGTCTCGCTGACAGCAGCACAGCACTGCTTCGCTGACAGCAGCACATCACTGCTTCACTACCAGCAGCACATCCCTGCCTCACTGGCAGCAGCACATCCCTGCCTTACTGACAGCTGTATATAGGGCCTAATTCAGACCTGATCCCTGCTGTGCATATTCACACAACAGGAGATCAGGTCTGAAGTGCGTGTGTGCTGGTGCCGCAGTGCACCGGCACATGCCAGAGATGCGATCAGCATCTCTGCCCAGTGAGCGCCTCTGCCTGATTGACAGGCAGAGGCGGTCACTGGGCAGGAGGAGTCGGGCCAGCGGCGTTGTGCCGCCATTTTGGGGGCACAGTCAGGACAACGCAGACATGACCGGACCGTATGGGGGCGGGCCGTGACGGCTGCGTGACATTTATGGCATTTATGTGCAGTCTAGTTTGCACAGTTGATAGAGTGTTGATCTTGCACTATCAATGTAAGCCTCACATAGGTTTGATACACATGTAAGTTTGTTTTTATTTTACTACATTGTGGTTTGTGGCTCTATACCATGTAATGCATGTCTTTTAACAGTAGTCAAGTCTTCCAATGTGCTTGTTAGTGAAACCCAATAGATAGCTTTATTTTATTTTGTTTCTTCAAATATTGAATGCATATGTCTTATAACTTTTTTTTTTTCAATATACAGGTTGAGTATCTGTATATACATTTTTATTATAAGATTTTCAATGACACAAGTACATCCAAGTTGCAGATTATGGATTGTGAAGGACAAATCAACCATATAAACAATTTAAGCAATTTAAATTGCATGCAGGTAGTAGAATATCAAACTCCTTGGATGAGAGTTGGTCGTAATAAACTAGGATAGAAAAGAATAAAGTAGAAAATAAGATTTTAAACCTACCGGTAAATCTTTTTCTCGTAGTCCGTAGAGGATGCTGGGGACTCCGTAAGGACCATGGGGATAGACGGGCTCCACAGGAGACATGGGCACTTTAAGAAAGACTTTAGTTCTGGGTGTGCACTGGCTCCTCCCTCTATGCCACAGTTAGAGAAACTGTGCCCAGAGGAGACGGACAGTATGAGGAAAGGATTTTGTTAATCCAGGGCAAGATTCATACCAGCCACACCAATCACACCGTATAACTTGTGATAAACTACCCAGTTATCAGTATGAAAAAACAACATAGCATCAGTGCAGGACCGATGCAACTATAACATAACCCTTATTGAAGCAATAACTATATACAAGTATTGCAGAAGTAGTCCGCACTTGGGACGGGCGCCCAGCATCCTCTACGGACTACGAGAAAAAGATTTACCAGTAGGTTTAAAATCTTATTTTCTCTAACGTCCTAGAGGATGCTGGGGACTCCGTAAGGACCATGGGGATTATACCAATGCTCCAAAACGGGCGGGAGAGTGCGGATGACTCTGCAGCACCGATTGAGCAAACATGAGTTCCTCCTCAGCCAGGGTATCAAACTTATAGTATTTTGCAAAGGTGTGTGAACCCGACCAAGTAGCAGCTTGACACAGCTGTAGTGCCGAGACCCCTCGGGCAGCCGCCCAAGAAGAGCCCACTTTCCTCGTGGAATGGGCCTTGACCGATTTCAGTAACTGCAATCCAGCCATAGAATGCGCTTGCTGAATCGTGTTACAAATCCGGCGAGCAATAGCCTGCTTTGAAGCAGGGGCACCAATCTTGTTGGTTGCATACAGGACAAACAGCGCTTCAGTTTTCCTGACTCTAGCCGTCCTGGCCACGTAAATTTTCAAAGCCCTAACCACATCAAGTAACTCGGAATCCTCCAAGTCACGCGTAGCCACAGGCACCACAATAGGTTGGTTCATATGAAAAGATGAGACCACTTTTGGTAGGAATTGAGGACGGGTCTGCAATTCCGCTCTATCCACATGGAATACCAAATATGGGCTTTTATGTGACAAAGCCGCTAATTCCGACACTCGCCTAGCCGAAGCCAAGGCTAATAACATGACCACCTTCCATGTGAGATATTTTAACTCCACTGTTTTAAGTGGTTCAAACCAGTGTAATTTTAGAAAACTTAACACCACGTTAAGGTCCCAAGGTGCCACCGGAGGCACAAAAGGAGGCTGAATATGCAGCACTCCTTTTACAAAAGTCTGAACTTCTGGAAGAGAAGCCAATTCTTTTTGAAAGAAAATGGATAAGGCCGAAATCTGGACCTTAATAGAGCCTAATTTTAGGCCCAAATTCACTCCAGTTTGTAGGAAGTGAAGGAAACGGCCCAGATGGAATTCTTCCGTAGGAGCATTCCTGGCCTCACACCAAGAAACATAATTTCGCCATATACGGTGTAATGTTTTAACGTTACATCCTTCCTAGCCTTTATCAGCGTAGGGATGACCTCAACCGGAATGCTAGGATCCGGCATTCAACCGCCATGCCGTCAAACGCAGCCGCGGTAAGTCTTGGAACAGACAGGGCCCCTGATGCAACAGGTCCTGTCTTAGAGGGAGAGGCCACAGATTTTCTGTGAGCATTTCCTGCAGATCCGGATACCAGGTCCTCCGTGGCCAATCTGGAACAATGAGGATTGTTCTCACTCCTCTTTGTCTTATTATCCTCAACACCTTGGGTATGAGAGGAAGAGGAGGAAATACATAGACCGACCGGAACACCCACGGTGTCACTAGGGCGTCTACAGCTACTGCCTGAGGGTCTCTTGACCTTGCGCAATACCTCTGTAGCTTTTTGTTGAGCCGGGACGGCATCATGTCTATCTGTGGCAGTTCCCACCGACTTGTAATCTGTGCAAAGACTTCCTGATGAAGTCCCCACTCTCCCGGATGTAGGTCGTGTCTGCTGAGGATGTCTGCTTCCCAGTTGTCCACTCCCGGAATGAACACTGCTGACAGAGCGCTTGCGTGATTCTCCACCCAGCGAAGAATTCTGGTGGCTTGTGCCATCGCCACTCTGCTTCTTGTGCCGCCTTGGCGGTTTACATGAGCCACTGCGGTGACGTTGTCTGACTGGATCAGAACCGGTTGGTCGCAAAGTAAGGTCTCCGCTTGACGTAGGGCATTGTATATGGCCCTTAGTTCCAGGATGTTGATGTGAAGACAAGTCTCTTGACTTGACCAAAGACCTTGGAAATTTCTTCCCTGTGTGACTGCTCCCCAAACTTGGAGGCTTGCGTCTGTGGTCACCAGGATCCAGCCCTGAATGCTGAATCTGCGTCCCTCGAGAAGGTGAGCACTCTGCAGCCACCACAAGAGTGATACCCTGACCCTGGGGGACAGGGTGATCAACCAATGCATCTGTAAATGTGACCCGGACCACTTGTCCAGTAGGTCCCATTGGAAAGTCCTCGCATGGAACCTGCCGAATGGAATGGCCTCGTATGATGCCACCATCTTTCCCAGGACTCGAGTGCAGTGATGCACTGACACCTGTTTTGGTTTCAATAGGTTCCTGACAAGAGTCATGAGTTCCTGGGCCTTTTCTATCAGGAGATAAACCCTCTTCTGGTCTGTGTCCAGAATCATGCCCAAGAAAGACAGACGAGTAGTAGGAATCAACTGCGACTTTGGGATATTGAAAATCCAGCCGTGTTGCTGTAACACTTTCAGTGAAAGTGATACGCTGTTCAGCAACTGCTCTCTTGATCTCGCTTTTATGAGATCGCCCAAGTACGGGATAATTGTGACACCTTGCTTGCACAGGAGCACCATCATTTCCGCCATTACCTTGGTGAAAATTCTCAGGGCCATGGAGAGACCAAACAGCAACGTCTGAAATTGGCAATGACAGTCCTGTACCGCAAATCTGAGTTACGCCTGATGAGGTGGATAAATGGGGACATGAAGGTATGCATCCTGTACACAAATGCGGACAACAGGTGTCAAGCCGTGTGTTGCCTTTGTCAAGCTGTAATAAGTAGGGATAAGGACGTTAACCACCTCGGAACATCCTCCCTTATACGTCACCTGCAGCGCATTCATCATAAGTCAGTGACAAGTTCAAAAACTTTGGATGACAGCGGAAGCAGTCCACTAACCACTAAATCCCTTCCTCTTGTAACCAAGCTCCTGCAAACCACACCACCAACTCCCTCAGTGTCAATTTCCTCCTTAGACAGGAGAGCCAATAGTCCTGCAGGCCATGTCACTGGCAAGTCTGACGAGTCCTCTCCTGCCTGGGATTCCTCCGATGCATCCTTGAGTGTAACGCCTACTGCTGCTGGCGCTGCTGTTGTTGCTGCTGGGAGTCGATCGTCATCCCAGAGGGGAAGTCGGAAGACCACTTGTACTTCTTCCAGTAAGCAATTGACTGTCCAACAGTCCTTTGCGAGGAAGATGAAATATCACAGCAGTCATCCTGCTGCAAAGCGGATAACTCAGGTCTGGGTGGTGAGAAACGTGGTTCCGGTATCCATCGTTAATTTAGAGGCAACTAGAGACTTGATTGAGGTACTTTGTCCCCGGTACCAAATACCCTCTAGGTTCCATTTCTCTAGGCAGGCGATACCGAAAATGTACACAGACCTCAGAAAAAGAGTCACCAGTGTCCTAAAAAATGCAGTTGTACCCAATGTCCACTTGTCTGTGGTTAAGTGGAGCAGGGCAGACTCAGGACTATATGACTGTGACAGCCCACTGGGTAGATGTATTGCCTCCCACAGCAAGAACAGCAGCGGCGGCACCAGTAGCAGCATCTCGCAATTGCCAACTCGTTCCTAGGCAGGCTACGCTTTGTATCACCGCTTTCCATAAGAGGCACACAGCTGACAACCTCTTACGGAAACTGAGGAACATCATCGCAGAATGGCTTACCCCAATTGAACTCTCCTGGGGATTTGTGACATCGGACAACGCCACCAATATTGTGCGTGCATTACATCTGGGCAAATTCCAGCACGTCCCATGTTTTGCACATACATTGAACTTGGTGGTGCAGAATTATTTAAAAAACGACAGGGGCGTGCAAGAGATGTTGTCGGTGGCCCGAAGAATTGCGGGCCACTTTCTGCCTTCAGCCACCGCATGCCGAAGACTGGAGCACCACCAAACATTCCTGAACCTGCCCTACCATCATCTGAAGCAAGAGGTGGTAACGAGGTGGAATTCAACCCTCTATATGCTTCAGAGGATGGAGGAGCAGCAAAAGGCCATTCAAGCCTATACATCTGCCCACGATATAGGCAAAGGAGGGGGAATGCACCTGACTCAAGCGCAGTGGAGAATGATTTCAACGTTGTGCAAGGTTCTGCAACCCTTTGAACTTTCCACACGTGAAGTCAGTTCAGACACTGCCAGCCTGAGTCAGGTCATTCCCCTCATCAGGCTTTTGCAGAAGAAGCTGGAGACATTGAAGGAGGAGCTAAAACAGAGCGATTCAACTAGGCATGTGGGACTTGTGGATGGAGCCCTTAATTTGCTTAACCAGGATTCAATCTGTTGAAATCAGAGCACTACATTTTGGCCGCCGTGCTCGATCCTAGATTTAAAACCTACATTGTATCTCTCTTTTCGGCAGACACAAGTCTGCAGAGGTTCAAAGACCTGCTGGTGAGAAAATTGTCAAGTCAAGCGGAACGTGACCCGTCAACAGCTCCTCCTTCACATTCTCCCGCAACTGGGGGTGCGAGGAAAAGGCTAAGAATTCCGAGCCCACCCGCTGGCGGTGATGCAGGGCAGTCTGGAGTGAGTGCTGACATCTGGTCCAGACTGAAGGACCTTGCAACGATTACTGACATGTCGTCTACTGTCACTGCATATGATTCTGTCACCTTTGAAAGAATGGTGGAGAAAAAGAGGCAATTTGGAGGCCCTTGCACAAACTGGCTTTATTCTACCTAAGTTGCCCTCCCTCCAGTGTGTACTCCGAAAGAGTGTTTAGTGCGGCCGCTCACCTTGTCAGCAATCGGCGTACGAGGTTACTTCCAGAAAATGTGGAGAAGATGATGATCATCAAAATTAATTATAATCAATTCCTCCGTGGAGACATTCACCAGCAATTGCCTCCAGAAAGTACACAGGGATCTGAGATGGTGGATTCCAGTGGGGACGAATTAATAATCTGTGAGGAGGGGGATGTACACAGTGAAAGGGGTGAGGAATCGGAGGATGATGAGGTGGACATCTTGCCTCTGTAGAGCCAGTTTGTGCAAGGAGAGATTGATTCTTTTTTGGTGGGGGCCCAAACCAACCAGTCATTTCAGTCAGTCGTGTGGCAGACCCTGTCGCTGAAATGATGGGTTCGTCAATGTTTTTCTTTTCAATCTAAACCCCTGCAGTTTTCTGTAAGCATCTGCTTCGCTATGATGATCAACAAGTCACAAGGGAAAACACTCAGGGCTGGAGGCGTAGATCTTAGGACCAGCTGCTACAAGCATGGCAGAGGTGTCACTATCACTGGTGACACCCAGAGAGGCGGCGAGGGAGATTGTAATGCAGTGCGCGCAGATAAGCAGCGCAATGGTAAAAAGGAGGCATGGTCTCATAGGTAGGGGCGTGGCCTGAATCACCATTTTGTTGCTGCGGGTATCCCGGGGGTTGGGGGCTGTACCCGGGGACTAGTGTGTGAGTGGTGCTGGCTCCTGCACAGTGACAGAAACTGGGTGTTGCACGTAATGTCACAGTGAAACACCCATATTCTGTCACTGAAGAAGAGCCGGCACTTTGGTGTCACCCCACTTGGCGGGTGACACTCGGGTGTGTGCCGCAACCCCGTTGTGATGCCACTGACCCATGGGAAGCTTTACGTGGCTTACCCATGTGTTAGTAGCCCCAAGCATCTTTTGTGTTAGTCCCTGAAGAAAAACTTCAAATATTGTTTACAATTTTGTAATCAATGGCCTAATTCAGTAAGGATTGCAAATTCTGCTAAGTAACAGAATTTGCAATCCTTTGGTTCGCATGCTGGGGCCACCCATCACAGGGCATGGCCACCCAGCATGCCGCCTCCCTTCTTGACCACGCTGAAATTGCAGTCTCAGTGCAGTTCAGCGTGATCATAAAAAATGGGTTAGCCTCCTGTTGGTGCAGACTGTACGTGTGCGCAGGAAGCCGCCACCATTTTTGTGATCGCAACGGCTGCATGTGATGTCATGCAGCCGCTCTGACCACGCCTCCTGTTTCTCCGTTGAAGCCCTGCCCCCGCACCGCTCCATCTCCGACTTTGAAATGGAGTGTTGCTGACCCCCCCCCGCACCGATTGACAGTCACAGAAAATGCAGGCGCATGCGTATGCTCTTAGCAATTTTTGCAGTTGGATTGCTTATTGTGATTGCAATCCAACCTGAATCAGGCTCTATTACCTATCACAATGCACTGCAGGTAGTACAAAATGGGGTTAATATAGGAGAAAACCCCCCAGAGCTGTGCTCCTTAACTGTCCCTGGTGGCTAGTGGAGCGGCTGCCCAGTAATCAGTGTCCACGCCAGTGCGCACACGGCCCGCCCCCTACAGCCATGCTGGATCACGGTATAGTGTGGGCACAGAAGCCCCTTACCTCCCTTTCATCAGCGGCCTCGTGATCCCGGAGGGCGGTGTGTGTGTGACTGACCTTAGGAAGAAACCGGAGCCTCCGCTGCAGTGACCCAGCAACCAGGGCACGGGAGTATACTGCGCCGCTGGGAGTGACGGAGCTGCAGTAAAGATGTCTATTAGACCTAGCCTGCTGCAGCCCTTGTACATTCTTATAAAAAAAGTTCTTCTTTTCTTGTCAAAATTAATAGCTAAGTATAGGCTGCCTGAGGCAGCCCCCTGTTAAGTGTCCTGCTACTGAAGGCACCAACTACAAACTGAGCTCCCTGTTCATGGAAGCGAGGTTATAGAGCAGGGGGCGCTGAGCATCTTGGGAACAGTCAAAAGCTTTGAGCCTGTTGGTGCCTCAGATCAAGATCCTACTCTACACCACAATGTGAATCCTTGTGGAGTCCAGTGTACCCCACAGAAGAAATGAATGTGTCACACCCATTGGCAGCAACATTAGAATAGCTGCTGATGGGCACAATTGAGAAAGGAAGGGGGGAAAACATTTGAATCCAGCACATATATGTAATTTGAATATGTAATTTGTACCTTCCTACTTTAAAATGTAATGGATGAACCTCACCCTGTGAGAACTATCTTCATGATCAAGAGATCTCATATGCAAGATAAGTATGTGTTGGCAGAGGCGCTCACTGGGCAGAGATGCTGATCGCATCTCAGGCATGTGCAGGTGCACTGCGGCACCAGCACACACACACACACTTCAGACCTGATCTCCTGTTGTGTGAATATGCACAGCAGAGATCAGGTCTGAATACAGCTGTCAGTAAGGCAGGGATCTGCTGCTGCCAGTGAGGCAGGGATGTGCTGCTGTCAGTGAAGCAGTGATCTGCTGCTGCCAGTGAGGCAGGGATCTGCTGCTGCCAGTGAGGCAGGGATGTGCTGCTATAAGTGAGGCAGGTATGTGCTGCTGTCAATGAGGCAGGGATGTGCTGCTGTCAGTGAAGCAGGGATGTGCTGCTGTCAGCGAGGCAGTGATCTGCTGCCCACTATCTCCCTATCACCCCTGCCTGAGTCACACACTTTCCCTGTCACCCCTGCCCCAGTTACCCACTATCTCCCAGTCACCGCTGCCTCAGTTAACCACTATACCTGCGACCCCTGCCTCAGTCACCCACTATACCAGTCACCCCTGCTTTAGTCACCCACTATCTCTGTCACCCCTGCCTCAGTCAACCACTATCTCCATATCACCCCTACCTCAGTCACCCACTATCCCTGTCACCTCTGCCTCAGTCACCCACTGTCACCCTATCACCCCTGCCTCAGTCACCCACTATCCCTGTCACCCCTGCCTCAGTCTCCTACTGTCCCTGTCACCCCTGCCACAGTCATCCACTATATCCCTATCACCCCTGCCTTAGTCACTGACTATCTCCCAGTCACCCCGGCCTCAGTCACCCACTATCTCCCAGTCATACATGCTTCAGTCACCCACTATCTCCCAGTCATCCCTGCCTCAGTCACCTACTGACACCAGTGCAGACATTTCTGCTGCGGCCTCTCCACTCTCCAGCGTGAACGTACTGACGACTGAGGAAATCCGCTTCCCAGTTGAGGACTCCGGGAATGAACACTGCCGATATTGCTGGCAGATGACGTTCTACCCAACTGAGGATTTTTGATACTTCCAGCTTTGCCATGCAATTTCGAGTGCCGCCTTGATGATTTGTGTACACTACCGTGGTGTCGTTGTCCGATTGTACTTGAACAGGCCTGTTCTGTACTAGAGGCAGGGCCAGTGTCAATGAATTGAACACTGCCCGCAATTCCAGAATGTTTATCGGGAGGAGAGATTCCTCCCTGGTCCACCGATGGTGAAGGGTCGTCATCACGGCCATGACCTTGGTGAATTTCCGAGGTGCCGTGGCCAAACCAGAAGGCAGGACCTGAAATCCAAAAACTAACCAGGCACAACACTGCTTAGCTTCCAACATCAGATGAGATTGGACATATCCAGTGTGATGCGGCTGTAGATGATTTTTGCTGTTTCTAACTTCTACTTCTAACTACTGGTACATCAATGAATAAGTTTCAAAATATAATGCATCAAGAGAACGGTGTTGGTAGTATAAAACTACCTACAGCACCTGGTATTCCCAGGTGGTCTCACATCCAAGAACAAACCAGGCCTAAAATCAGGTGATATTGGGCATATACAGTGTGGTGTGGCTGTAGATGAGCTTAGTGGTTTCTGTTAGAGTTCTTCTACTTCTAACTACTCGTACATAAATGAGTAAGCAGCCGATTTATTAAACCTGGTGAAATGATAATTTGCATGGTGATAAAGTACCAGCCAATCAGCTCCTAATTGCCATGTCACAGGCTGGGTTTGAAAAATGACAGTTAGGAGCTGACTGGCTGGTACTTTATCACCTTGCACTTTATCAGTTCACCAGGCTTAATAGATCTGCCCCAATGTTTCAAAATGGAATGCATCAAGAGAACGGTGTTAGTATTAGAGATGAGCGGGTTCGGTTTCTCTGAATCCGAACCCGCCAGAACTTCATGGTTTTTTTCACGGGTCCGAGCAGACTCGGATCTTCCCGCCTTGCTCGGTTAACCCGAGCGCGCCCGAACGTCATCATGACGCTGTCGGATTCTCGCGAGGCTCGGATTCTATCGCGAGACTCGGATTCTATATAAGGAGCCGCGCGTCGCCGCCATTTTCACACGTGCATTGAGATTGATAGGGAGAGGACGTGGCTGGCGTCCTCTCCATTTAGATTATAAGAGACTGAGAGAGATTTACTGGAGCTGACTAGGAGGAGTACTGTTACTGTAGAAGTGTAGAGACTGAGTGGAGAGAGTTTACTAGTGAGGACAGTGCAGTTTACTTTATAATCCGTTCTCTGCCTGAAAAAAGCGATACACAGCACACAGTGACTCAGTCACATACCATATCTGTGTGCACTGCTCAGGCTCAGGCCAGTGTGCTGCATCATCTATTATCTATATATAATATTATATATATCTGTCTGACTGCTCAGCTCACACAGCTTATAATTGTGGGGGAGACTGGGGAGCACTACTGCAGTGCCAGTTATAGGTTATAGCAGGAGCCAGGAGTACATAATATATTATATAGTGAGTGACCACCAGACACACAGTGCAGTTTATTTAATATATCCGTTCTCTGCCTGAAAAAAGCGATACACACAGTGACTCAGTCAGTCACATACCATATCTGTGTGCACTGCTCAGGCTCAGGCCAGTGTGCTGCATCATCTATTATCTATATATAATATTATATATATCTGTCTGACTGCTCAGCTCACACAGCTTATAATTGTGGGGGAGACTGGGGAGCACTACTGCAGTGCCAGTTATAGGTTATAGCAGGAGCCAGGAGTACATAATATATTATATAGTGAGTGACCACCAGACACACAGTGCAGTTTATTTAATATATCCGTTCTCTGCCTGAAAAAAGCGATACACACAGTGACTCAGTCAGTCACATACCATATCTGTGTGCACTGCTCAGGCTCAGGCCAGTGTGCTGCATCATCTATTATCTATATATAATATTATATATATCTGTCTGACTGCTCAGCTCACACAGCTTATAATTGTGGGGGAGACTGGGGAGCACTACTGCAGTGCCAGTTATAGGTTATAGCAGGAGCCAGGAGTACATAATATATTATATAGTGAGTGACCACCAGACACACAGTGCAGTTTATTTAATATATCCGTTCTCTGCCTGAAAAAAGCGATACACACAGTGACTCAGTCAGTCACATACCATATCTGTGTGCACTGCTCAGGCTCAGGCCAGTGTGCTGCATCATCTATATATATTATATATCTGTCTGACTGCTCAGCTCACACAGCTTATAATTGTGGGGGAGACTGGGGAGCACTACTGCAGTGCCAGTTATAGGTTATAGCAGGAGCCAGGAGTACATATTATATTAAAATTAAACAGTGCACACTTTTGCTGCAGGAGTGCCACTGCCAGTGTGACTGACCAGTGACCTGACCACACTGACCACCAGTATAGTTAGTAGTATACTTATATTGTGATTGCCTGAAAAAGTTAAACACTCGTCGTGTGACTTCACTTGTGTGTTTTTTTTTTTTTATTCTATAAAAATAAAACTCATTCTGCTGACAGACAGTGTCCAGCAGGTCCGTCATTATATAATATATAATATATACCTGTCCGGCTGCAGTAGTGATATATATATATTTTTTATATCATTTATCATCCAGTCGCAGCAGACACAGTACGGTAGTTCACGGCTGTGGCTACCTCTGTGTCTCTGCACTCGGCAGGCAGTCCGTCCATAATTGTAATACCACCTAACCGTGGATTTTTTCCATTCTTCTTTATACATACATAGTTACATAGACATCTTCTCTTTATCAACCAGTCTATATTAGCTGCAGACACAGTACAGTACGGTAGTTCACGGCTGTGGCTACCTCTGTGTCTGTACTCGGCAGGCAGTCCGTCCATAATTGTATACCACCTAACCGTGGTTTTTTTTCATTCTTCTTTATACATACATAGTTACATAGACATCTTCTCTTTATCAACCAGTCTATATTAGCTGCAGACACAGTACAGTACGGTAGTTCACGGCTGTGGCTACCTCTGTGTCTGCACTCGGCAGGCAGTCCGTCCATAATTGTATACCACCTAACCGTGGATTTTTTTCAGTCTTCTTTATACATACATAGTTACATAGACATCTTCTCTTTATCAACCAGTCTATATTAGCTGCAGACACAGTACAGTACGGTAGTTCACGGCTGTGGCTACCTCTGTGTCTGCAGTCGGCAGGCAGTCCATAATTGTATACTAGTATCCATCTCCATTGTTTACCTGAGGTGCCTTTTAGTTGTGCCTATTAAAATATGGAGAACAAAAATGTTGAGGTTCCAAAATTAGGGAAAGATCAAGATCCACTTCCACCTCGTGCTGAAGCTGCTGCCACTAGTCATGGCCGAGACGATGAAATGCCAGCAACGTCGTCTGCCAAGGCCGATGCCCAATGTCATAGTACAGAGCATGTCAAATCCAAAACACCAAATATCAGAAAAAAAAGGACTCCAAAACCTAAAATAAAATTGTCGGAGGAGAAGCGTAAACTTGCCAATATGCCATTTACCACACGGAGTGGCAAGGAACGGCTGAGGCCCTGGCCTATGTTCATGGCTAGTGGTTCAGCTTCACATGAGGATGGAAGCACTCAGCCTCTCGCTAGAAAAATGAAAAGACTCAAGCTGGCAAAAGCAGCACAGCAAAGAACTGTGCATTCTTCGAAATCCCAAATCCACAAGGAGAGTCCAATTGTGTCGGTTGCGATGCCTGACCTTCCCAACACTGGACGTGAAGAGCATGCGCCTTCCACCATTTGCACGCCCCCTGCAAGTGCTGGAAGGAGCACCCGCAGTCCAGTTCCTGATAGTCAGATTGAAGATGTCAGTGTTGAAGTACACCAGGATGAGGAGGATATGGGTGTTGCTGGCGCTGGGGAGGAAATTGACCAGGAGGATTCTGATGGTGAGGTGGTTTGTTTAAGTCAGGCACCCGGGGAGACACCTGTTGTCCGTGGGAGGAATATGGCCGTTGACATGCCAGGTGAAAATACCAAAAAAATCAGCTCTTCGGTGTGGAGGTATTTCACCAGAAATGCGGACAACAGGTGTCAAGCCGTGTGTTCCCTTTGTCAAGCTGTAATAAGTAGGGGTAAGGACGTTAACCACCTCGGAACATCCTCCCTTATACGTCACCTGCAGCGCATTCATAATAAGTCAGTGACAAGTTCAAAAACTTTGGGTGACAGCGGAAGCAGTCCACTGACCAGTAAATCCCTTCCTCTTGTAACCAAGCTCACGCAAACCACCCCACCAACTCCCTCAGTGTCAATTTCCTCCTTCCCCAGGAATGCCAATAGTCCTGCAGGCCATGTCACTGGCAATTCTGACGAGTCCTCTCCTGCCTGGGATTCCTCCGATGCATCCTTGCGTGTAACGCCTACTGCTGCTGGCGCTGCTGTTGTTGCCGCTGGGAGTCGATGGTCATCCCAGAGGGGAAGTCGTAAGCCCACTTGTACTACTTCCAGTAAGCAATTGACTGTTCAACAGTCCTTTGCGAGGAAGATGAAATATCACAGCAGTCATCCTACTGCAAAGCGGATAACTGAGGCCTTGACAACTATGTTGGTGTTAGACGTGCGTCCGGTATCCGCCGTTAGTTCACAGGGAACTAGACAATTTATTGAGGCAGTGTGCCCCCGTTACCAAATACCATCTAGGTTCCACTTCTCTAGGCAGGCGATACCGAGAATGTACATGGACGTCAGAAAAAGACTCACCAGTGTCCTAAAAAATGCAGTTGTACCCAATGTCCACTTAACCACGGACATGTGGACAAGTGGAGCAGGGCAGGGTCAGGACTATATGACTGTGACAGCCCACTGGGTAGATGTATGGACTCCCGCCGCAAGAACAGCAGCGGCGGCACCAGTAGCAGCATCTCGCAAACGCCAACTCTTTCCTAGGCAGGCTACGCTTTGTATCACCGCTTTCCAGAATACGCACACAGCTGAAAACCTCTTACGGCAACTGAGGAAGATCATCGCGGAATGGCTTACCCCAATTGGACTCTCCTGTGGATTTGTGGCATCGGACAACGCCAGCAATATTGTGTGTGCATTAAATATGGGCAAATTCCAGCACGTCCCATGTTTTGCACATACCTTGAATTTGGTGGTGCAGAATTTTTTAAAAAACGACAGGGGCGTGCAAGAGATGCTGTCGGTGGCCAGAAGAATTGCGGGACACTTTCGGCGTACAGGCACCACGTACAGAAGACTGAAGCACCACCAAAAACTACTGAACCTGCCCTGCCATCATCTGAAGCAAGAAGTGGTAACGAGGTGGAATTCAACCCTCTATATGCTTCAGAGGTTGGAGGAGCAGCAAAAGGCCATTCAAGCCTATACAATTGAGCACGATATAGTAGGTGGAATGCACCTGTCTCAAGCGCAGTGGAGAATGATTTCAACGTTGTGCAAGGTTCTGATGCCCTTTGAACTTGCCACACGTGAAGTCAGTTCAGACACTGCCAGCCTGAGTCAGGTCATTCCCCTCATCAGGCTTTTGCAGAAGAAGCTGGAGACATTGAAGGAGGAGCTAACACGGAGCGATTCCGCTAGGCATGTGGGACTTGTGGATGGAGCCCTTAATTCGCTTAACAAGGATTCACGGGTGGTCAATCTGTTGAAATCAGAGCACTACATTTTGGCCACCGTGCTCGATCCTAGATTTAAAGCCTACCTTGGATCTCTCTTTCCGGCAGACACAAGTCTGCTGGGGTTGAAAGACCTGCTGGTGACAAAATTGTCAAGTCAAGCGGAACGCGACCTGTCAACATCTCCTCCTTCACATTCTCCCGCAACTGGGGGTGCGAGGAAAAGGCTCAGAATTCCGAGCCCACCCGCTGGCGGTGATGCAGGGCAGTCTGGAGCGACTGCTGATGCTGACATCTGGTCCGGACTGAAGGACCTGACAACGATTACGGACATGTCGTCTACTGTCACTGCATATGATTCTCTCAACATTGATAGAATGGTGGAGGATTATATGAGTGACCGCATCCAAGTAGGCACGTCACACAGTCCGTACTTATACTGGCAGGAAAAAGAGGCAATTTGGAGGCCCTTGCACAAACTGGCTTTATTCTACCTAAGTTGCCCTCCCACAAGTGTGTACTCCGAAAGAGTGTTTAGTGCCGCCGCTCACCTTGTCAGCAATCGGCGTACGAGGTTACATCCAGAAAATGTGGAGAAGATGATGTTCATTAAAATGAATTATAATCAATTCCTCCGCGGAGACATTGACCAGCAGCAATTGCCTCCACAAAGTACACAGGGAGCTGAGATGGTGGATTCCAGTGGGGACGAATTGATAATCTGTGAGGAGGGGGATGTACACGGTGATATATCGGAGGGTGAAGATGAGGTGGACATCTTGCCTCTGTAGAGCCAGTTTGTGCAATGAGAGATTAATTGCTTCTTTTTTGGGGGGGGTCCAAACCAACCCGTCATATCAGTCACAGTCGTGTGGCAGACCCTGTCACTGAAATGATGGGTTGGTTAAAGTGTGCATGTCCTGTTTTGTTTATACAACATAAGGGTGGGTGAGAGGGCCCAAGGACAATTCCATCTTGCACCTCTTTTTTCTTTTCTTTTTCTTTGCATCATGTGCTGATTGGGGAGGGTTTTTTGGAAGGGACATCCTGCGTGACACTGCAGTGCCACTCCTAGATGGGCCCGGTGTTTGTGTCGGCCACTAGGGTCGCTAATCTTACTCACACAGTCAGCTACCTCATTGCGCCTCTTTTTTTCTTTGCGTCATGTGCTGTTTGGGGAGGGTTTTTTGGAAGGGACATCCTGCGTGACACTGCAGTGCCACTCCTAGATGGGCCCGGTGTTTGTGTCGGCCACTAGGGTCGCTAATCTTACTCACACAGCTACCTCATTGCGCCTCTTTTTTTCTTTGCGTCATGTGCTGTTTGGGGAGGGTTTTTTGGAAGGGACATCCTGCGTGACACTGCAGTGCCACTCCTAGATGGGCCCGGTGTTTGTGTCGGCCACTAGGGTCGCTAATCTTACTCACACAGCTACCTCATTGCGCCTCTTTTTTTCTTTGCGTCATGTGCTGTTTGGGGAGGGTTTTTTGGAAGGGCCATCCTGCGTGACACTGCAGTGCCACTCCTAGATGGGCCCGGTGTTTGTGTCGGCCACTAGGGTCGCTAATCTTACTCACACAGCTACCTCATTGCGCCTCTTTTTTTCTTTGCGTCATGTGCTGTTTGGGGAGGGTTTTTTGGAAGGGACATCCTGCGTGACACTGCAGTGCCACTCCTAGATGGGCCCGGTGTTTGTGTCGGCCACTAGGGTCGCTTATCTTACTCACACAGCGACCTCGGTGCAAATTTTAGGACTAAAAATAATATTGTGAGGTGTGAGGTATTCAGAATAGACTGAAAATGAGTGTAAATTATGGTTTTTGAGGTTAATAATACTTTGGGATCAAAATGACCCCCAAATTCTATGATTTAAGCTGTTTTTTAGTGTTTTTTGAAAAAAACACCCGAATCCAAAACACACCCGAATCCGACAAAAAAAATTCGGTGAGGTTTTGCCAAAACGCGTTCGAACCCAAAACACGGCCGCGGAACCGAACCCAAAACCAAAACACAAAACCCGAAAAATTTCAGGCGCTCATCTCTAGTTAGTATTGAAAAAATACACACAGCTCCTGGTATTTCCTTGTGGTCTCCCATCCAAGTACTAAAACCAGGACCAACACTGCTCAGCTTCCATGATCAGGAGAGATTGGGCAAATCCAGTGTGCTGTGGCTGTAGATGAGCTGGTGGTTTCTGTTACAGCTCTTCTACTTCTAACTTCTGGTACATAAAAGAATACATGTAAAAATTAAATGTACCAAGAAAATGGTGTTGGTAGTTTAAAAACACCTAAAGAATCTGATACTACCAAGCAGTCTCCCATCCATGTATTAACAAAGTCCAATACTGCTTTGCTTCAAAAATCAAATGAGATTGGGCATATCCAGTGTGGTGTGGCTTTAGATAAGCTTTGTGGTTTCTGTTAGAGCTCTTCTACTTCTAACTACTGGTACATTAATGAATATCTATAAGGTTGTAGTTTATCCAATATGCCTTTACTACCTTACCTTTCAACCCCCCCTCCCTCCCCTCTTCTCCTTATAGCTTCCTTAGTTCTCTCCTCCTCGTGTGTGCGTTATTTGTTTTCTCATACGTCCTAGAGGATGCTGGGGTCACATTAAGAACCATGGGGTATAGACGGGATCCGCAGGAGACATGGGCACTTTAAGACTTTCAAAGGGTGTGAACTGTCTCCTCCCTCTATGCCCCTCCTCCAGACTCCAGTTTTAGTATTGTGCGCAGTGATACTGGATGCACTACAGGGGAGCTCTACTGAGTTTCTCTGAAAAGACTTGTTAGTTTTTTTTATTTTCAGGGAGGCTGCTGGCAACAGTCTCCCTGCTTCGTGGGACTTAGGGGAGAGAAGTATGACCAACTTCTAGTGAGTTCAATGGCTCTGCTTCAGGCTGACAGGACACCATTAGCTCCTGAGGGTGCTGATCGCTGGGTACGCCTAGATGCACACTCCCGAAGCCTGCCGTCACCCCCTTACAGAGCCAGAAGACAGGTGAGTAGCAGAAGAACAGAGACTTCTTCTTCAGTGACGGCATTCTGAGGTACCGAGCAGCGAGCGGAACGCTGCGCGCCATGCTCACACACAAACACAGGCACTGCAGGGTGCAGGGCACAGGGGGGGGGGGCACCCTGGGCAGCATAAATTCCTCACAAAAGGCTGGAAAAAGTGGACATTAGTGCCTGGGCACTGTCCTTACCCCACTAGCGTAATTAATTATTTCTGAGCGGGACAGATACGCGCCATTACAGCGGCGGGGCTTCTTCCTCACCTCACCAGAACATCTTTAGAGCATTACAAGTCTATCACTATAGAGTTTATTATTTCCCAGACTGTGTACTTTTGGCGCTGGATTGTGAGCTGAAAAATCCTCTGTGTCCCTCTGACAGATTTACTGACGGTCTGTCCCCCATAAGCCGGTGTGTCTGTGGGTACTTGGTATATGTGTGTCAACATGTCGGTGGCTGAATGTTTTTCCCAAGAGGAAACTATATTAGGAATGCAGACATATGATGGTGGCCCTGTTGGCACCACCAATAACTGACTTGGTAAATGTTTCAGTAATATCAGAGTAAGGTTGGATAAATCTGTGTCCCAGACACAGACGTAGAGAATAGATGTGATATTCATGGCTATGTTTCTTTTCCCTCAGGCCCCGCTGGGTCGCAAAAATGTTATTTTGCCCAGTTACTACACACTGATACTGACACGGATACTGATACTTATGTCGACCATAATGTTTCCTGATTAGATCCAATATTGGCAAGGAGCATTCAGTACATGATTGTGGATATTAAGGACATATTAAAATCACTGAAGACCCTGCTGTTCCTGACAAAGGGGTCTATATGTATGTATATATAGATATATAATGAAAGCTGATGTAACGTTCCTCCATCTCTGTTTGAGAAAGTCTGGGCCAGCTCGACAAGATGGTTTCAAATCCCCAAAAGGATTCTGGTTGTTTATTCATTTCCCGCCGCGGACAGAATAAAGTGGGAGTCACCCCCTGTTCTGCACGGGGCCCTGTCACAAATCCAGCGGATCGTATGCAGGAAGCTACATTATTTCTAGTTATGTAACCACGGGTACATTACTTAGACCTGCCATTACATGTGCATGGGTGAGTAGTAGTATTCAAGAATTGGTCGAATACCTTGTCATCCGATATAGATACCCTGGAGAGATGGGATACTCCTTACGTTGTATCATATCAAGGACACTGCAGCATACTTACGTGAGACTGCAAGGGATATAGGACTCTTGAGTTCACGGGCCAATTTCATGGCAGTGTCGGATAGGAGGGCATTGTGGATTCACCAAGAGAATTCTGATGCTGACTCCAAGAAGAAAGGGAGTCTCTTCCCTATGAAGGTGAAGCCTTGTTTGGTGACTGCCTAGTTAATTTGATCTCGGCAGCTCCCGCAGGTAAGTCAACCTTCTTGCCCTATGTTCCCTCCCAACGGATGAAGACGCATCATTATCTGATGCAGTCATTTCGGCCCAATAGATATGCAAGAAGTTAAGATTCCCCTTTCTTTGCAGGTAGAGGAAGGAGAAGAGAGAAGAGGTCTGCATCCTCTTCAAGATCGCAGGAGCAGAGATCATCCTCTGCTTCTGCCAAATCCACTGCATGACGCTGGGGCTCTCTTGCAGGAGCCCGCACCAGTGGGGGCACGTCTAAAACTCTTCAGTCAGTTCTGGATTCATTTGGACATGGACTTGTGTGTTTTACAAATAGTGTCCCAAGGGTACAAACTGGGGTTTCAAGATGTTCCCCCTCACCGATTGTTCAAACATTAAGTTACTGTGCTATTCCTGGGTTATATAGCGCTGGGGTATGTGCTGGCATACTCTCTCTCTGTCTCTCCAAAGGGCCTTGTGGGGGAAATGTCTTCAGTAAAAGTATTCCCTGTGTGTGTGGTGTGTCGGTACGCGTGTGTCGACATGTCTGAGGAAGAAGGCTATATTAGAGAGGAGCGGGAGCAAATGAACGTGGTGTCTCCGCCGACACCTGATTGGATGGATATGTGGAATGTTTAAAATGCTAGTGTAAACTCATTGCACAAAAGATTAGACAAGGCAGAAGCTTTGGGACAGTCAGGGTCTCAACCAATGCCTAATCCTATGTCGCAGGGACTGTCAGGGTCTCATAAGCGCCCACTATCCAGATTGTTGACACAGATACCGACACGGATTCTGACTCCAGTGTCGATTACGATGATGCAAAGTTACAGCCAAAATTGGCAAAATACATTTGATATATGATTATGGCAATAAAAGATGTTTTGCACATCACAGAGGAGCCCCCTATCCCTGACAAGAGGGTACATATGTACAAGGGAAAGAAGCCTGAGGTAACCTTTCCCCCCTCACACGAGCTGAACGAGTTATGTGAAAAAGCTTGGGAATCTCCTGCAGATTTCCAAAAGGATTCCCCTTTCCCATCAACGGATAGGTTACGATGGGAATCCTCCCCTTGGGTGGACAAAGCATTAACACGCTTATCCAAGAAGGTAGCCCTCCCGTCCCAGGATACGGCTACCCTCAAAGAGTCTGCTGACCGCAAACAGGAGATTACCCTGAAGTCCATTTATACACATTCAGGTACCTTACTCAGACCGGCAATTGCGTCGGCCTGGGTGTGTAGTGCTGTAGCGGCATGGACGGATACCCTAGATAAGGCTACTATTTTATTGCCCCTGGGGCATATAAGAGATGCTGTCCTATATATGTGTGTATGCAAACTACAGGTGGTGCTGCAGGGCTCACACCCTTTTACTTGTCTTGTAGAGCAACTCTGGAGCTGTTACTGGGTCCAGCTGCTGCAAGAAATCAGCTTGAATGCTTCAGGGGCTTGGGCATGGCCAACATGAGCCCCACACTGATGGGGGTGTATAAAGCGATCTAGGGGTCATCCAAGCGCAACCCCACAAAGGCCGCCATGCCCTGCGTGACCATTTTCTCTTTTCATATGCAGACGAGGGTTGCAGCCAACTATGCCCATTGCTTGGATGACATCACCGTATGCAAATCCGTCTGCTGCAGACCTTTCCCCAGGAATGCTTGTACTAGTTGTTGCATATGGTTTGATGTTTGAGGGTGCTTCAGTATTAGGCAGCCTTCCGCCCTCTCATGTTCATCTGAAAATATGTGGTCTCCCTGCAGTTCCCTTGTGCTTCCTCAGTTGAATCTCCTTAACTTGACGGGTGTGTGCCCGAGCAGCCGCCCTCCACAGCCCTATCCCAGCACATGCTTTTCTTGCGTATGAGATCTCTTGATCATGAAGATAGTTCTCACAGGGTGAGGTTCATCCATTACATTTTAAAGTAGGAAGGTACAAATTACATATTCAAATTACATATATGTGCTGGATTCAAATGTTTTCCCCCCTTCCTTTCTCAATTGTGCCCATCAGCAGCTATTCTAATGTTGCTGCCAATGGGTGTGACACATTCATTTCTTCTGTGGGGTACACTGGACTCCACAAGGATTCACATTGGGGTGTAGAGTAGGATCTTGATCTGAGGCACCAACAGGCTCAACGCTTTTGACTGTTCCCAAGATGCTCAGCGCCCCCTCCTCTATAACCTCGCTTCCATGAACAGGGAGCTCAGTTTGTAGTTGGTGCCTTCAGTAGCAGGCCACTTAAGAGGGGGCTGCCTCAGGCAGCCTATTCTTAGCTATTAATTTTGACAAGAAAAGAAGAACTTTTTTTTATAAGAATCTACAAGGGCTGCAGCAGGCTAGGTCTAATAGACATCTTTACTGCAGCTCCATCACTCCCAGCGGCGCAGTATACTCCCGCGCCCTGGTTGCTGGGTCACTGCAGCGGAGGCTCCGGTTTCTTCCTAAGGTCAGTCACACACACACCGCCCTCCGGGATCACGAGGCCGCTGATGAAAGGGAGGTAAGGGACTTCTGTGCCCACACTATACCGTGATCCAGCGTGGCTGTAGGGGGCGGGCCATGTGCGCACTGGCGTGGACACTGATTACTGGGCAGCCGCTCCACTAGCCACCAGGGACAGTTAAGGAGCACAGCTCTGGGGGGTTTTCTCTTATATTAACCCCATTTTGTACTACCCGCAGTGCATTGTGATAGGTAATAGAGCCTGATTCAGGTTGGATTGCAATCGCAATAAGCAGTCCAACTGCAAAAATTGCTAAGAGCATACGCATGCGCCTGCATTTTCTGCGGCACCCCGTAGTTAATGCGATCGCCTCTGACTGTCAATCGGTGCTGGGGGGGGGGTCAGCAACACTCCATTTCCAAGTCGGAGATGGAGCGGTGCGTGGGCAGGGCTTCAAAATGGGGTCGGCAACGGAGAAACAGGAGGCGTGGTCAGAGCGGTTGCATGACATCACATGCAGCAGCTGCGATCACAAAAATGGTGGCGGCTTCCTGCGCACACATACAGTCTACACCAACAGGAGGCTAACCCATTTTTTATGATCACGCTGAACTGCACTGCGACTGCAATTTCAGCGTGGTCAAGAAGGGAGGCGGCATGCTGGGTGGCCCCAGCATGCGAACCAAAGGATTGCAAATTCTGTTACTTAGCAGAATTTGCAATCCTTACTGAATTAGGCCCATTGATTACAAAATGTATTTGTAAATATTTGAAGTTTTTCTTCAGGGACTAACACAAAAGATGCTTGGGGCTACTAACACATGGGTAAGCCACGTAAAGCTTCCCATGGGTCAGTGGCATCACAACGGGGTTGCGGCCCACACCCGAGTGTCACCCGCCAAGGGGGGTGATACCAAAGTGCCGGCTCCTCTTCAGTGGCAGAATATGGGTGTTTCACTGTGACATTACGTGCAACACCCAGTTTCTGTCACTGTGCAGGAGCCAGCACCACTCACACACTAGTCCCCGGGTGCAGCACTCAACCCCCGGGATACCCGGAGCAACAAAATGGAGATTCAGGCCAACAGGCCACACCCCTACCTATGAGACCATGCCTCCATTTTACCATTGCGCTGCTTATCTGCGCGCACTGCATTACAATCTCCCTCGCTGCCTCTCTGGGTGTCACCAATGATAGTGACACCTTTGCCATGCTTGTAGCAGCTGGTCCTAAGATCTACGCCTCCAGCCCTGAGTGTTTGCCCTTGTGACTTGTTGATCATCATAGCGAAGCAGATTCTTACAAAAAACTGCAGGGGCTTAGATTGAAAAGAAAAACATTGACGAACCCATCATTTCAGCAACAGGGTCTGCCACACGGCTGACTGAAATGACTGGTTGGTTTGGACCCCCACCAAAAAAGAAGCAATCAATCTCTCCTTGCACAAACTGGCTCTACAGAGGCAAGATGTTCACCTCATCATCCTCCGATTCCTCACCCCTTTCACTGTGTACATCGCCCTCCTCACAGATTATTAATTCGTCCCCACTGGAATCCACCATCTCAGATCCCTGTGTACTTTCTGGAGGCAATTGCTGGTGAATGTCTCCACGGAGGAATTGATTATAATTAATTTTGATGATCATCATCTTCTCCACATTTTCTGGAAGTAACCTCGTACGCCGATTGCTGACAAGGTGAGCGGCCGCACTAAACACTCTTTTGGAGTACACACTGGAGGGAGGGCAACTTAGGTAGAATAAAGCCAGTTTGTGCAAGGGCCTCCAAATTGCCTCTTTTTCCTGCCAGTATACATACGGACTGTCTGACGTGCCTACCTGGATGCGGTCACTCATATAATCCTCCACCATTCTTTCAAAGGTGACAGAATCATATGCAGTGACAGTAGACGACATGTCAGTAATCGTTGCCAGGTCCTTCAGTCCGGACCAGATGTCAGCACTCACTCCAGACTGCCCTGCATCACCGCCAGCGGGTGGGCTCGGAATTCTTAGCCTTTTCCTCGCACCCCCAGTTGCGGGAGAATGTGAAGGAGGAGCTGTTGACGGGTCACGTTCCGCTTGACTTGACAATTTTCTCACCAGCAGGTCTTTGAACCTCTGCAGACTTGTGTCTGCAGGAAAGAGAGATACAATGTAGGTTTTAAATCTAGGATCGAGCACGGTGGCCAAAATTTATTGCTCTGATTTCAACAGATTGAATCCTGGTTAAGCGAATTAAGGGCTCCATCCACAAGTCCCACATGCCTAGCGGAATCGCTCTGTTTTAGCTCCTCCATCAATGTCTCCAGCTTCTTCTGCAAAAGCCTGATGAGGGGAATGACCTGACTCAGGCTGGCAGTGTCTGAACTGACTTCACGTGTGGCAAGTTCAAAGGATTGCAGAACCTTGCACAACGTTGAAATCATTCTCCACTGCGCTTGAGTCAGGTGCATTCCCCCTCCTTTGTCTATATCTTGGGTAGATGTATAGGCTTGAATGGCCTTTTGCTGCTCCTCCATCCTCTGAAGCATATAGAGGGTTGAATTCCACCTCGTTACCACCTCTTGCTTCAGAGGATGGCAGGGCAGGTTCAGGAATGTTTGGTGGTGCTCCAGTCTTCGGCACGCGGTGGCTGAATGCAGAAAGTGGCCCGCAATTCTTCGGGCCACCGACAGCATCTCTTGCACGCCCCTGTCGTTTTTTAAATAATTCTGCACCACCAAATTCAATGTATGTGCAAAACATGGGACGTGCTGGAATTTGCCCAGATGTAATGCACGCACAATATTGGTGGCGTTGTCCGATGTCACAAATCCCCAGGAGAGTCAAATTGGGGTAAGCCATTCTGCGATGATGTTCCTCAGTTTCCGTAAAAGGTTGTCAGCTGTGTGCCTCTTATGGAAAGCGGTGATACAAAGCGTAGCCTGCCTAGGAACGAGTTGGCATTTGCGAGATGCTGCTACTGGTGCCGCCGCTGCTGTTCTTGCTGCGGGAGGCAATACATCTACCCAGTGGGCTGTCACAGTCATATAGTCCTGAGTCTGCCCTGCTCCACTTAACCACGGACATGTGGACTAGTGGACATTGGGTACAACTGCATTTTTTAGGACACTGGTGACTCTTTTTCTGAGGTCTGTGTACATTTTCGGTATCGCCTGCCTAGAGAAATGGAACCTAGATGGCATTTGGTACCGGGGACACAGTACCTCAATCAAGTCTCTAGTTGCCTCTGAATTAACGATGGATACCGGAACCACGTTTCTCACCACCCAGGCTGACAAGACCTGAGTTATCCGCTTTGCAGCAGGATGACTGCTGTGATATTTCATCTTCCTCGCAAAGGACTGTTGGACAGTCAATTGCCTACTGGAAGTAGTACAAGTGGTCTTCCGACTTCCCCTCTGGGATGACGATCGACTCCCAGCAGCAACAAAAGCAGCGCCAGCAGCAGTAGGCGTTACACTCAAGGATGCATCGGAGGAATCCCAGGCAGGAGAGGACTCGTCAGACTTGCCAGTGACATGGCCTGCAGGACTATTGGCTCTCCTGTCTAAGGAGGAAATTGACACTGAGGGAGTTGGTGGTGTGGTTTGCAGGAGCTTGGTTACAAGAGGAAGGGATTTAGTGGTCAGTGGACTGCTTCCGCTGTCATCCAAAGTTTTTGAACTTGTCACTGACTTATGATTAATGCGCTGCAGGTGACGTATAAGGGAGGATGTTCTGAGGTGGTTAACGTCCTTACCCCTACTTATTACAGCTTGACAAAGGTAACACACGGCTTGACACCTGTTGTCCGCATTTGTGTACAGGATGCATACCTTCATGTCCAAATTTATCCATCTCATCAGTCGTACCTCAGATTTGCGGTACAGGACTGTCATTGCCAATTTCAGACGTTGCTGTTTGGTCTCTCCACGGCCCAGAGAATTTTCACCAAGGTAATGGTGGAAATGATGGTTTTCCTGCGCAAGCAAGGTGTCACAATTATCCCGTACTTGAGCGATCTCATAAAAGCGAGATCAAGAGAGCAGTTGCTGAACAGCGTATCACTTTCACTGAAAGTGTTACAGCAACACGGCTGGATTTTCAATATCCCAAAGTCGCAGTTGGTTCCTACGACTCGTCTGTCTTTCTTGGGCATGATTCTGGACACAGACCAGAAGAGGGTTTATCTCCCGATAGAAAAGGCCCAGGAACTCATGACTCTTGTCAGGAACCTATTGAAACCAAAACTTGTGTCAGTGCATCACTGCACTCGAGTCCTGGGAAAGATGGTGGCATCATACAAAGCCATTCCATTCGGCAGGTTCCATGCGAATACTTTCCAATGGGACCTACTGGACAAGTGGTCTGGGTCACATTTACAGATGCATTGGTTGATCACCCTGTCCCCCAGGGTCAGGGTATCACTCCTGTGGTGGCTGCAGAGTGCTCACCTTCTCGAGTGACGCAGATTCGGCATTCAGGACTGGATCCTGGTGACCACAGATGCAAGCCTCCAAGGTTGGGGAGCAGTCACACAGGGAAGAAATTTCCAAGGTCTTTGGTCAAGTCAAGAGACTTGTCTTCACATCAACATCCTGAAACTAGGGGCCATATACAATGCCCTACGTCAAGCGGAGACCTTACTTTGCGACCAACCGGTTCTGATCCAGTCAGACAACGTCACCGCAGTGGCTCATGTAAACCGCCAAGGCGGCACAAGGAGCAGAGTGGCGATGGCACAAGCTACCTTTGCATTTTTCTCCCAAACGAAGGACACTAGAATGAAAATTTTAAAGCCTCCTGTTAGTGCTTCATCTACACGGTATAGCCCTGAATTTTCCAATGCGTAGCTCTTTGCAAAAGAGAGATATTGGCAAGGAAAAGCTGTCTTGTACCTTTGCATTTTTCTCCCAAACGAAGGACACTAGAAAGAAAATTTTAAAGCCTCCTGTTAGGCCATCATCTACACGGCATAGCCCTGAATTTTCCAATGCGTAGCTCTTTGCAAAAGAGAGATATTGGCAAGGAAAAGCTGTCTTGTACCTTTGCATTTTTCTCCCAAACGAAGGACACTAGAAAGAAAATTTTAAAGCCTCCTGTTAGGCCATCATCTACACGGCATAGCCCTGAATTTTCCAATGTGCAGCTCTTTGCAAAAGAGAGATATTGGCAAGGAAAAGCTGTCTTGTACCTTTGCATTTTTCTCCCAAACGAAGGAAACTAGAATGAAAATTTTAAAGCCTCCTGTTAGTGCTTCATCTACACGGTATAGCCCTGAATTTTCCAATGCGTAGCTCTTTGCAAAAGAGAGATATTGGCAAGTAAAAGCTGTCTTTCAACTCTTCCACAACTGAAAAACAGATAGTGTTCCCAAGCCTTCCATCCTGTAATATCTTCAGTCTCTCGTCAATGAAGAAAACAATCCCTCCAGCAGACTCTTCAACCACGATACAAGATCACAGCCAAAAGGGCGAGAAGCAACTACACTTGCGTTTAACCAAAATGGCTAAAACTTAGCGGAGGAAAGTGCAGTGCACCAAAACATAAGCTGACACAATCATGGAGAATGCGCCAGCATATATGCTCTTCTATCTATATTTTGCAAACCTGCTCTTGTCCCCTCCAGCTGCTCCATGTAGATTTGACGCCTGGCAAGGTGCATAACCCACTGACAAGCAGGCACACTCCTGCATGAGTTTTCACTCTCACTAGCAGGATGATACACATTCATTTGCATGTGCTCCACCTCTGACACACCGCCCACCCAACCACCCAGTCACCAGAGCCACCCACAAGCCAACTGGCTCCGTGATTTAATTTGCACAGTGCAGTCATCCAGGCAGCATGTCCTTCTCAATGGAATAATCTCTGGTTCCATGGAATCTTCCGCATTGGAATGCTGCGGAACAAAAAGGATTTAAACATTCAGCTTGCTAGCATTCAATGTACCTGCGGCTTGGCTCTAGCACATGGGTCTTCATCCTGTGGCCCTCCAGCTGCTGTGAAACTACACATCCCAGCATGCCCTGCCACAGTTTTGCTATTAAGGTATGCTAAAACTGAGGCAGGGCATGCTGGTATATGTAGTTCCACAGCAGCTGGAGGGTCGCAGGTTGAAGACCCATATTCTAGCATGCCTGTTCTATGATGCATGTTCCGTGATGTCACAATCAGCTTGGAATGGGGTGTCTAGCATGCATTTGCTGACAGCCACTTGAGGGAGACACACATCAGGAGATGCAGCATATCGATGCCTTTCCAGCAAATGCACACCACCAGCTGCTGGTCTGGACACAAAAAAATACCCACAATTGAAGGCTCAAAATGCCCAACTACAGGATTAATGTAAGTAGTGAATTTAGGAATGAATTTAGAAGTAGGAAATTAAGTTAGTTCACAAGTACATTCAAATTCCGATCTAAAGTCTAGGTAGGCCTCACGTCCTGGCAGCCCCCAGCATTTAAAAATGCCTTGATTAGAGGTAGGGAATTAAATGTAGATAAGAAGTAGACACAAAATAACACTCCACAGAGCAATTATCAGGTGTCTTTATCAATTGTTGCATTTAAAAAATCAAGCAATTAGGGAACACAATGTTGCGACAATGTAACCCTATTTGCAAAATAGTACTAAATAAGTTTGTCGATGTAAGACATTTGCAAAGGCGCAAACAAAACACGCTGGAAAATGCAACTGAATCTGTTTTTGGAGGTTAGAATAGATGCAGGATCAAGTAGCTCAATGGGTAGGGTGTTTGATTAGAATTCAACAGGTTATAGATTTGAATCCTGGGTATGATAGTTTGAGGTGAGGTTTTGCCAAAACGCGTTCGAACCCAAAACACGGCCGCGGAACCGAACCCAAAACCAAAACACAAAACCCGAAAAATTTCAGGCGCTCATCTCTAGTTAGTATTGAAAAAATACACACAGCTCCTGGTATTTCCTTGTGGTCTCCCATCCAAGTACTAAAACCAGGACCAACACTGCTCAGCTTCCATGATCAGGAGAGATTGGGCAAATCCAGTGTGCTGTGGCTGTAGATGAGCTGGTGGTTTCTGTTACAGCTCTTCTACTTCTAACTTCTGGTACATAAAAGAATACATGTAAAAATTAAATGTACCAAGAAAATGGTGTTGGTAGTTTAAAAACACCTAAAGAATCTGATACTACCAAGCAGTCTCCCATCCATGTATTAACAAAGTCCAATACTGCTTTGCTTCAAAAATCAAATGAGATTGGGCATATCCAGTGTGGTGTGGCTTTAGATAAGCTTTGTGGTTTCTGTTAGAGCTCTTCTACTTCTAACTACTGGTACATTAATGAATATCTATAAGGTTGTAGTTTATCCAATATGCCTTTACTACCTTACCTTTCAACCCCCCCTCCCTCCCCTCCCCTCCTTATAGCTTCCTTAGTTCTCTCCTCCTCGTGTGTGCGTTATTTGTTTTCTCATACGTCCTAGAGGATGCTGGGGTCACATTAAGAACCATGGGGTATAGACGGGATCCGCAGGAGACATGGGCACTTTAAGACTTTCAAAGGGTGTGAACTGTCTCCTCCCTCTATGCCCCTCCTCCAGACTCCAGTTTTAGTATTGTGCGCAGTGATACTGGATGCACTACAGGGGAGCTCTACTGAGTTTCTCTGAAAAGACTTGTTAGTTTTTTTTATTTTCAGGGAGGCTGCTGGCAACAGTCTCCCTGCTTCGTGGGACTTAGGGGAGAGAAGTATGACCAACTTCTAGTGAGTTCAATGGCTCTGCTTCAGGCTGACAGGACACCATTAGCTCCTGAGGGTGCTGATCGCTGGGTACGCCTAGATGCACACTCCCGAAGCCTGCCGTCACCCCCTTACAGAGCCAGAAGACAGGTGAGTAGCAGAAGAACAGAGACTTCTTCTTCAGTGACGGCATTCTGAGGTACCGAGCAGCGAGCGGAACGCTGCGCGCCATGCTCACACACAAACACAGGCACTGCAGGGTGCAGGGCACAGGGGGGGGGGGCACCCTGGGCAGCATAAATTCCTCACAAAAGGCTGGAAAAAGTGGACATTAGTGCCTGGGCACTGTCCTTACCCCACTAGCGTAATTAATTATTTCTGAGCGGGACAGATACGCGCCATTACAGCGGCGGGGCTTCTTCCTCACCTCACCAGAACATCTTTAGAGCATTACAAGTCTATCACTATAGAGTTTATTATTTCCCAGACTGTGTACTTTTGGCGCTGGATTGTGAGCTGAAAAATCCTCTGTGTCCCTCTGACAGATTTACTGACGGTCTGTCCCCCATAAGCCGGTGTGTCTGTGGGTACTTGGTATATGTGTGTCAACATGTCGGTGGCTGAATGTTTTTCCCAAGAGGAAACTATATTAGGAATGCAGACATATGATGGTGGCCCTGTTGGCACCACCAATAACTGACTTGGTAAATGTTTCAGTAATATCAGAGTAAGGTTGGATAAATCTGTGTCCCAGACACAGACGTAGAGAATAGATGTGATATTCATGGCTATGTTTCTTTTCCCTCAGGCCCCGCTGGGTCGCAAAAATGTTATTTTGCCCAGTTACTACACACTGATACTGACACGGATACTGATACTTATGTCGACCATAATGTTTCCTGATTAGATCCAATATTGGCAAGGAGCATTCAGTACATGATTGTGGATATTAAGGACATATTAAAATCACTGAAGACCCTGCTGTTCCTGACAAAGGGGTCTATATGTATGTATATATAGATATATAATGAAAGCTGATGTAACGTTCCTCCATCTCTGTTTGAGAAAGTCTGGGCCAGCTCGACAAGATGGTTTCAAATCCCCAAAAGGATTCTGGTTGTTTATTCATTTCCCGCCGCGGACAGAATAAAGTGGGAGTCACCCCCTGTTCTGCACGGGGCCCTGTCACAAATCCAGCGGATCGTATGCAGGAAGCTACATTATTTCTAGTTATGTAACCACGGGTACATTACTTAGACCTGCCATTACATGTGCATGGGTGAGTAGTAGTATTCAAGAATTGGTCGAATACCTTGTCATCCGATATAGATACCCTGGAGAGATGGGATACTCCTTACGTTGTATCATATCAAGGACACTGCAGCATACTTACGTGAGACTGCAAGGGATATAGGACTCTTGAGTTCACGGGCCAATTTCATGGCAGTGTCGGATAGGATGGCATTGTGGATTCACCAAGAGAATTCTGATGCTGACTCCAAGAAGAAAGGGAGTCTCTTCCCTATGAAGGTGAAGCCTTGTTTGGTGACTGCCTAGTTAATTTGATCTCGGCAGCTCCCGCAGGTAAGTCAACCTTCTTGCCCTATGTTCCCTCCCAACGGATGAAGACGCATCATTATCTGATGCAGTCATTTCGGCCCAATAGATATGCAAGAAGTTAAGATTCCCCTTTATTTGCAGGTAGAGGAAGGAGAAGAGAGAAGAGGTCTGCATCCTCTTCAAGATCGCAGGAGCAGAGATCATCCTCTGCTTCTGCCAAATCCACTGCATGACGCTGGGGCTCTCTTGCAGGAGCCCGCACCAGTGGGGGCACGTCTAAAACTCTTCAGTCAGTTCTGGATTCATTTGGACATGGACTTGTGTGTTTTACAAATAGTGTCCCAAGGGTACAAACTGGGGTTTCAAGATGTTCCCCCTCACCGATTGTTCAAACATTAAGTTACTGTGCTATTCCTGGGTTATATAGCGCTGGGGTATGTGCTGGCATACTCTCTCTCTGTCTCTCCAAAGGGCCTTGTGGGGGAAATGTCTTCAGTAAAAGTATTCCCTGTGTGTGTGGTGTGTCGGTACGCGTGTGTCGACATGTCTGAGGAAGAAGGCTATATTAGAGAGGAGCGGGAGCAAATGAACGTGGTGTCTCCGCCGACACCTGATTGGATGGATATGTGGAATGTTTAAAATGCTAGTGTAAACTCATTGCACAAAAGATTAGACAAGGCAGAAGCTTTGGGACAGTCAGGGTCTCAACCAATGCCTAATCCTATGTCGCAGGGACTGTCAGGGTCTCATAAGCGCCCACTATCCAGATTGTTGACACAGATACCGACACGGATTCTGACTCCAGTGTCGATTACGATGATGCAAAGTTACAGCCAAAATTGGCAAAATACATTTGATATATGATTATGGCAATAAAAGATGTTTTGCACATCACAGAGGAGCCCCCTATCCCTGACAAGAGGGTACATATGTACAAGGGAAAGAAGCCTGAGGTAACCTTTCCCCCCTCACACGAGCTGAACGAGTTATGTGAAAAAGCTTGGGAATCTCCTGCAGATTTCCAAAAGGATTCCCCTTTCCCATCAACGGATAGGTTACGATGGGA